>NW_010161935.1:427-981 GCF_000695765.1 Mesitornis unicolor | reverse complement strand
TTCCGAGTGGCTGGGCAACTACATCAGCCAATTCCCACAGGGCTCTGGGATGCATCTCATCAGGTCCATGGACTTGTGTACGTTTAGGTTCCTCAGGTGATCATGAACCTTGTCTCTTCTTACAGTGGGAGAACACTGTCCCCCTGGTCCTTGTCTTTCTGTCATTCAACTCGGGAGGTGTAAGGAGATATCTTGCCAGTGAAGACCGAGGCAAAAAATTTGTTTAAAAACTCAGCCTTCTCCTCGTCTGTTGTTACTAGTTTTCCATTGTCACTCACAGCAGGTGGCAGGGATGACACACGCTTTCTTTTACCTTCCTTTTCTGATTGATATACCTGTAGAAGCCCTTCTTGTTATTTTTTGCGTCCCTTGTCAACTTCAGCTCCAGCTGCGTCTTGGCCTTCCTGACCCCATCCCTACACAGCTGGCTACTGTCCCAGTACTCTTTGTAGAGAGAGAAAAAAAAGTCACAAAGTCCGAGGCATGTTCACCAGGTAGCTGCATGCCTGGAAGCATGAAACCAAGCACTGGGGAGGTGGCAACCATCACTAGAT
>NW_010161935.1:0-235 GCF_000695765.1 Mesitornis unicolor | reverse complement strand
ATGTAATGCAGAAATTTGAGTCCACTCAGGCATCCTCCTGCCTGCTGTCACGTACATCAGGGAATAAAAACCCTAAGATTCATACTAGAAATGGGGAATTACGTCTCCAGCCATGGAGTGATTGAGAACCTTCCCCCTTGGTCGGAATGCTGGCCAAGGTAACTTACATGTGAGCCCTTATTTGGTGGGACAGGATGATCTACATCGGAACTACACCGATGAACTGGACGGATTA
>NW_010161934.1:0-794 GCF_000695765.1 Mesitornis unicolor | reverse complement strand
GTCTCCATTGGGGTCCCTATTGGGGTCTCCCCATTGGGGTCTCTTCATTGGGGGTCTCCATTGGGGTCTTCATTGGGGGACCTCATCATTGGGGTCTTCCCATTGGGGTCTCATCATTGGGGTCTCTATGGGGGTCTCCATTGGGGTCCCTATTGGGGTCTCCCCATTGGGGTCTCTTCATTGGGGGTCTCCATTGGGGTCTTCATTGGGGGACCTCATCATTGGGGTCTTCCCATTGGGGTCTCATCATTGGGGTCTCTATGGGGGTCTCCATTGGGGTCCCTATTGGGGTCTCCCCATTGGGGTCTCTTCATTGGGGGTCTCCATTGGGGTCTTCATTGGGGGACCTCATCATTGGGGTCTTCCCATTGGGGTCTCATCATTGGGGTCTCTATGGGGGTCTCCATTGGGGTCCCTATTGGGGTCTCCCCATTGGGGTCTCTTCATTGGGGGTCTCCATTGGGGTCTTCATTGGGGGACCTCATCATTGGGGTCTTCCCATTGGGGTCTCATCATTGGGGTCTCTATGGGGGTCTCCATTGGGGTCCCTATTGGGGTCTCCCCATTGGGGTCTCTTCATTGGGGGTCTCCATTGGGGTCTTCATTGGGGGACCTCATCATTGGGGTCTTCCCATTGGGGTCTCATCATTGGGGTCTCTATGGGGGTCTCCATTGGGGTCCCTATTGGGGTCTCCCCATTGGGGTCTCCACTGAGGGTCTCCATTGGGGTTTCCCCATTGGGGGTCCCCTCATGGGGTCTCCATGGGGGTCTCCATTGGGGGTCCCTATTGGGG
>NW_010161933.1:2324-3009 GCF_000695765.1 Mesitornis unicolor | reverse complement strand
ATGCTTACATTGGCTGCGTATTTCAAACTGACTGGTTCATTTGCGTGTGGCTGCATTTGATTGGTCAATGATGCACCGTTACACTAACAAACACTTCTTGCCTTTCAGACACAGCCCCTGAGGCCTTTCTCAGCAGGGTGCCTGGAACTTGCTTTTCTCGGAGTTGAAATTCCTGTTTTTCAGGTCCTTGTTTACCCCTTTTATGGTCATGACTTGGGCAGCACTCAGGGTCCTGCTCCCCAGGCCCTCTCCTACATCTCCCCCTTCCTGTTGCACAAAAAGAACCTTCTTTGCAAGCATTACAACAGACGGTAGAAAAAAAGCAATAAAAGAATAAAACCAGCTAAAGCATATACAATCGTCTTTAACAAACTTCTTAACCATCCTGATAGACCCATACACCTATTATTATCAAAACTAGACACCCAACCATAGTCTCAAATTCTTTTAAAGTAACAGGAGTTAAAGTTTGATCCTATCCAGGTGCTCCAAGGCTCCCTCAGTGTCTCAGTTGTCAGAGTCTCAATAGTTCCCAGTTTCAGAGGATTCAGGAATTTGTTGATCAGTGAGATGATCAGAATCGTCACCAGATGATTGTGGTAGGGATTCACGGAAAGGTCGTACATTCTTTGCCTGAATCCACCTGGGGCCTTTTTCTGTGGAGACACAAGCATAACCTCTTCCC
>NW_010161933.1:1227-2264 GCF_000695765.1 Mesitornis unicolor | reverse complement strand
AACACTGGAGCTTTAACTCGTGCTTCAAGTGAGGCATTCGCATTAAAATGTCGAACTATCGGAGGATTGTTACCTATTAAAGAACAATTCAAAAAATTAAAGACATATAGCACTTTCTGTATTCATTCCTCAGGGGTGGCAGTACCCATTCCCCCTTTCTGTTGTTGCAGTAAGCGCTTCAAAGACTGGTGAGCGCGTTCAATCAGAGATTGACCTGTAGGGGAATGAGGAATACCGGTAATGTGAGTTACACCCAGGAGTCAAGAAAGGCTTTTGTTGCTGTTGAGACATATGCAGGACCGTTGTCTGTTTTCATTTGTGAGGGTATGCCCAAGGTGGCAAAAGCACGCATCAAATGTTTGCGTACATCACGTGCCTTCTCCCCTGTGTGGCAAGAAGCAAACAAAGCACCTGAAAAAGTGTCAATAGAGGAATGAATATATTTCAATTTACCAAACTCCGAATAATGCGTAACGTCCGTTTGCCATAGCTGTAAACTCTGCAGTCCTCTAGGGTTAACTCCTCCTGCTATTGATGGGAAAGAATGCCTTTGGCAGTCAGGACGTATGGCGATAATATTAGATGCTTGTTGGGAGGTCAGCCCAAACTGCCGTTTGAGACCTCCAGCATTCTGGTGAAAAAAAGAATGGCTGAGTTTAGCTTGTGCTATGCGATTTGGCAATACTTGTACTGGTAGTGTTAGCAAATCAGCTTGTCAGTTCCCTTCTGCTATAAAACCAGGTAAAGAAGTGTGTGACTTGACATGCATAACAAAATAGGGGTGAGGGCGAGAATCCAAGAGAAAAATAAGTTCCTGTAATAAAGCAAATCATTTAGAATGTGAGATCTTACGTAATACCGATGCCTCCACTCGCTCAACAATTCCTGCAACATAAGCTGAATCAGTGATAAGGTTAAGCGGTATAGACCACCTTTGAAAAACCCAAACAACCACAGTCAGCTCCACTATTTGAGGAGAACTCAGAACGGTCTCTATGTCTGAGTCCCATCGTCCACGCTGGTCGTCCCACCCTAAG
>NW_010161933.1:326-1105 GCF_000695765.1 Mesitornis unicolor | reverse complement strand
AGGAAAGTCAACATTAAGCAGCTTATGCGAATGTGTGTGGGATGTGAGTTGACCTGTATAGTCTGCCAATGCCATAAACAAAGGCATCTGATTGTTGATAAAGCCATTGTAAATACCTATTTGTTACAGGTAAACAAATACAAGCAAAGTCTACTCCTGATAATGTTAACAAGCGTTGCCTGGCTTTAATTATCAAAGAAGCAAACATTTCATGCTGCGTCGAAATGGTTTTTATAGATTGATTTGGCAAAAAAAACCCATTCGATAATTAGCAGTGGGTCTGATTTTGAAGGATCCCATTGAAATATTAATGCATGAGGCTGTCGAGCAGGATTTAAAATAATCAGATAAAAAGGTAATTCAGGAGCCCACCGGTGTACTTGTCTGAGAGTAACTGCTGTAGCAATTTTTTGCAAAGAGTCAATGGCCTCAGGACCAAGACTGCAAGGAGAACACAAGTCAGTATCTCCTTTAAGCAGTTTGAATAAAGGACCTAGGTCCGCATTAGAGATTCCTAACAGCGGTTGGACCCAATTGATTGTTCCCAGCAATTTTTGTATATCATGCAAGTTTTTTATGTCTGTCTGTATCTGTACAGGTTGAAGAACTATAGTCTGGGCCCTGATGCACCAACCTAAGTATTTCCATGGAGGTATTTTTTTAACCTTTTCTGGCGCAATACAGAGGCCTGCTGAATTAACAGCAGTTGTGACAAGGGCTATAGCTTCCTCCATGATCTCGTGATGTTGTGCGGCCACTAGGATGTCATCCATGTAATG
>NW_010161933.1:0-206 GCF_000695765.1 Mesitornis unicolor | reverse complement strand
GGCTTGCATGTTGACCCTTGGAAATCAAAAAGCAAATTTAGGAGCATCGTCTGGATGCAGTGGAATACCAAAAAAGCAGTCTTTGAGATCAACAACAGTCAAATGCCAATGTCGAGGAATCATAGTAGGGGACGGGAGTCCTGGTTGAAGGGCTCCCATGTCTTCCATAGCATTGTTAATTTTTCTGAGGTTGTGGAGCAAGCGCC
>NW_010161932.1:0-1489 GCF_000695765.1 Mesitornis unicolor | reverse complement strand
CACGGCCGCCGTGGCCATCGCCTTCGACTTCCTGCTGCAGATGTCGGGGTTCGTCGCCATCCTGGCCCTCGACGCCCGCCGCCAGGAGGTGGGGAGCTGGGGAAACGGGGTGCCCCGGTGGTCCCGTGGTGGGAATGGGGGGGCCAAGTGGGCCTTGGGGGGACCTTGGGGTGTCCTTGGGGTGCCCATGGGTATGGGGTGCTCGTGGACATTGAGATGCCCAAAGTGGGCATGGGGTGACCTGGGACATTTGGGTTCCCATGGGTTTGGGGTCCCCAAGGTGGATGTTGGGATGCCCATGGGCATGAGGGTTGGCATGGGGTGACCTTGGACTATGGGGTGCCCATGACTGTGAAGGTGGGCATGGGGTGACATTGGGGTGCCCAAGATGGGCATAGGGTGCCCATGGGCATTTGGGTTCTCATGGGTATGGGGTGCACATGGTTATGGGGGGCTCATGTACCTAAGGTGCCCAAGATGGGCATGGGATGGTCTTGGATATTGGGGTGCCCATGGACATTGGGGTTCCCAGGGGTATGGAGTGCCCAACGCGGACATTGGGGCACCCATGGGCATGAGGGTTGGCGTGGGGTGACCTCGGACATTGGGGTGCCCAAGGTGGGCATGGGGTGACCTTGGACATGGGGTGACCTTGGACATTGTGGTGCCCATGGGTACGGGGTGCACATGGTTATGGGGTGCGTAAGGACATTGAGATGCCCAAAGTGGGCATGGGGTGACCTTGGATATTGGGGTGCCCAAGGTGGCTATGGGGTGTCCATGGGTGCAAGGTTGATATGGGGTGCCCACAGGATGCCCAAGGTTCTTGGGGTGCCCTTTATGGGCACAGGGTGCCCAAGGTGGACATGGAGCTCCCATGGGCATGGGGTACCTGTGGTTATGGGGCTCCCATGAACATGGGGTTCTCCTGGTCAATGGGGTGCCCATGGACATTGGGGTGCCCAAGGTGGACATTGGGGCACCTATGGGCATGAGGGTGGGCATGGGGTGACCTTGGATATTGGGGTGCCCAAGGTTCTTGGGGTGCCCTTTATGGGCATGGGATGCCCAAGGTGGACATGGGGGTCTCGTGGTCATGGGGTGCCCACGGCCATTGGGGTGCCCAAGGTGGACATTGGGGCACCTATGGGCATGAGGGTGGGCATGGGGGTGACCTTGGACATTGGGGTGCCTGGGGGGGTTATGGGGTGCTCCTGGGGTTGAGATATCCGAGGAGGGGCACATGGGGTGCCCGGTTGGGGGGATACAGGGTGGGTGTGGGTTCTGCATGGACATTGGGGTGCCCAGGGGGGTTATGGGGTGGGCATGGGGTGCCCATGAGGAGATATGGGGTGTGTGCAAGGATGCCCATGGGATACCCAGGGTCCTTAGGGTGGGCACAGGGAGTTTGGGGTGCACAGGGTGTGTGTGTGGGGTCCATATCGGGGTCCGTTCCCCCGTTTCCCAGGCCGGCCGTTTTGACGTGTGC
>NW_010161931.1:0-3450 GCF_000695765.1 Mesitornis unicolor | reverse complement strand
TGCCAACTTGCTGAGGGTCCATTCAATCCCCCTTTGGTAGAGATCTTGCCAGCCAAAATCAGGATACTCATTCTAGTACTTTCCTTTTTGAACTGAGCCTACATTCAGTGCCTGGTTTTGCTGTCTCCATTTCTAAACAGCTCCTGTGTCCGTGCAGGTTATCGTTTGGGTTCCTGTAGCCAAGCTGTGTTAGCTCTCCCAGTCCTTCCTCTGAAGCTCAGCACTTCCTTCTGCGCCTGCCAAGCCCGAGTTCATTTTCCACAGCATTTTCCCAAGCGCTACTTTAAATAATCCGCGATTCAGTAACGAAATGCAGATTGTCAGAGTAATGAAGCGACAACAATAAAGCTCTTTTAAGACTCACGCGCTCCAACTGTAAAAACTACTGATTTGGGGTTGGGTTTTCCCCAAATACTTTATTGAAAAATAAAATTATCTCCTAATAGTCAAAATTAAATTACCGGGGTTGTAACCCCACCGTACGGTAGACTTTCTACAGCGATATTTGTCTACTGGGGAGGGATTTTTCTTGGTGTGCTGTGAAGTATAAATCAGTACAAGATAATGCAGTGATTGGGGTCCTTGTTTAAGGCACAGGTGGCTTGGGTTCGAGTCCCTGCTGTATCACAACCCCCTGCTGGGATTTCTCTGTGTCCTGAGTATTGGGGTGACAAAATGCACATAATACCAGTTGAAATCTGTGTGTGCAGGGGACTTGGGTGCATCCCAGGTGAAACTTCTGGCCACTGTCTGTTCACTGATGCGTTTGGGATCCGGACACCCAAAAACCATGAAACTTTTGGGACCTGCACTTGTTAAAATGTGCCCATTTCTCTTGGTTAAAGGACCGGGTCTTTAAAATGTTCTTGATGTTTCGTGTGAGCAGAAGGACACCATTAACATCTGTGTCACAAATATTTTCATATAGACTTGAGCATTTCCACATTTTTATCACAAAGAAAAGGAGCTGCTTTGTTGTTTCCTCATGGCCACTTTATTCTCTCTTTTCCTGTCAGTTGGTGCCATTTTTTAAGCCACTTAAAGTGGATTTCAGTTGTTGTTACAATGTCGGTACTTTCTGTGTTCCATCTGCACACAGGAATGAGTTACAGGGTCATGCCGTATTAAACTATAGGCATTTCTGTTAAAAGATGGGGGAATTAGTTCTGAAGATGAAGCTTTTTCCTTATTTTGCATCTTCCTTTTACGTTTTAATGCATTAAGCGACTGGTGGGCTTTGTCTCCGTGCCAGATGTCTTGGAGTACCTGGCGTTTTCAGTTGTCCTGATGAAAAATGTGCAAAATGCCTGATAATGTTATGCAAAGGAAATGAAGGCGTCTGAATTTTAGCATTATTCATGTGTGCATGTGAGCCAGGCTGTGCTCTGGGATGGCCAATGCCAGGACAAGGGGCAATGGTCCAAAGCTGAGCACAGGAGGTTCAAGCTGAAGATGAGGAGAAACTTTGTGAGTGTGAGGGTTCTGGAGCATGGCCCAGGCTGCCCAGAGAGGTTGTGGAGTGTCCTTGTGTGGAGACACCCAAAGCCCTGGCCGTGTTCCTGTGTGACTGCTCTGGTGATCCTGCTGTGGCAGGGGTTGCACTTGATCAGCTTTCCCGGTCCCTTCCAGCTCCTCACATCCTGGGATGCTGTGATCTCCTTCCCCAGGACCATCGCATCTCTCCGGAGCGAGCTGATCCCACACCTGGTTCGGAAACAGTTCTCTCCTCCTGCGTCTCTGCAGCAAGGCCTGGACAA
Source organism: Mesitornis unicolor (assembly GCF_000695765.1). Lineage (NCBI taxonomy): Eukaryota > Metazoa > Chordata > Aves > Mesitornithiformes > Mesitornithidae > Mesitornis > Mesitornis unicolor. The sequence goes on along the minus strand of NW_010161931.1, from coordinate 1,693 downwards.
CAGAGATGATGACCAAAGGAAGAAAGAACAAGCATCCCAAGGTAAGTACCAGCATCAAAGGCTTGGTGGAGGTTTTAGAGCTCGTATGCTTCAGCTGAATTTTTGGAAGGAGTACAGAATTAGCCTGAAACACTAGTTTTGGGGGTTGTTTCTTCCTCTTCATGACAGCAAAGATTCCAGCAGATTGCTTTTATAAACAGTGCTGTGCATTGCAGAAATATTTTTAGTTCTCCTTGTTTTGGTGAAAATCAAAAGCAGATCAGCTGGGTGCTCTGTGCTTTTTCTTCTGGAGTGCAGTATAGGTAAATGCACTTTGGAAAATGTAACTTTAGGAGGGAGTTCCCAAAATTGCACAGGGCAGCAGGCTAAGCCTTAACCACCCTGTGCTGGGAGCTGGACGGGATCTCAGATCTTGGGATTGATTTTCAGCGTGTCCACTGTCTCCTTGTGTGACCTTGGCCAAAACTCTGGGTCTGTCCCGATCCCTTGAGTCCCACCTGCAGCATCAAAATAAGCACTCACTGCACGTGATACAATCTGTTCATGGTTGCTGAGTATTTCACTGTTCGGATGATGTGAGATAAAGATTTCCCTCCACCAACAGCTATTTAATAGTATTCCTCTTCAGAAAGTACTTCATTAAACCCTAACTCCATGCGTGTGTGTGTTCTCCAGACATTTATAGCTTCATAAAGGAAGATAATAGCTTGCTGAAACCTGCTCCAGATAACTCGTGCTGGAATGATCACAGAGGAGATATGAATGAAACTCTCCACGAAGGCAAAGTGCGCTGCTACGTCCACATAATGAAAGAGGGGTTGTGCTACCGAGTGAACACTCTGGGCTTGTACATTGAAGCGAACCGACAGGTGAGGAAAGCACAGACCCACCGGGTGGGAATGCAGCAGGAGTTCATGGGGCAGTTCAGGGTGTGGGAACTGAACCAGTGCCGCGCTATCCAGGCACATCACCCTGCTGGTTGCTGGGTAGAGGCACGGGGCCAGGAAACAGTCCTGTCACTCATTTACTCCATAGCTTTGGTTTAGCTGAGCAAACCCCCTCCCCACACACTCCGCTGGTTTTTGGGGGCGGCAAAATGTGCAGCCAGAGAGCCAGGAAGTGTGGAAAACAAGGCTGGAAGTAGCTTTGATAGCTCACCTGTGATGTCCTACATGGCCTAAAGGCAAGATCAGTTCTCTTCCTAACAGGTATTTATCCAAGTGATGATGACAAAGGTTATTAACAATCTGCAGGAAGACTTAAACCACCCGTACGTCCAAATTGCCTGATGCTTTTCAGTATTAAAGCATTATTCTGTGAGCAGGTTTCACTGCAGCGGCACTCCAGGTAAACGCAGAGGTGAAACGTTGGTCTGCTGCAGCTTCCACTTTCCCACTGAGAAGTCATAAAATAGAAAATCACAGGGAGGATTAGAGAACTCCTGTACTGGCTAATGAGCTGATGGTTAAAAGATTTTAATATGATTTTTGGGGTTTTTTTACTGCAGTGGCTGATGCAATGTGCAAGTCCTCGCGTGGTTCTGTTGGTGGGGAACTTCATGCTGAACAATGTCCTCTGGTTCAGAAAGTCCCGTAGGGAGTGCAGAGGGGAGAGACTCCAGATTTTCACATGCAGGACAGCCAAGCGATCAAGCCCAGTCAGGACGGGTTCAGGAAGGGCAGGTCCTGCTTGA
>NW_010161930.1:32513-53874 GCF_000695765.1 Mesitornis unicolor | reverse complement strand
GGCGGACTGGGGAGGGGGATGCCCGACCCGCTGCAACTGAGGAGCCTTGAAGGGAAGGGGGGGGGACTCCAGTCCCCTGCCATCACAGGTTGTGCCCTCTCTGATGCTCTCAGGCTCTGGGCACGGTGCAGCAACCAGGGTGGGGGGATCACAGAGGAGGCAAACCCTCTCTGTGCCCCTGTCTGTGAGGAGACAATGCAGAAATGGGGATTTTGACCCAATCCTGCCTTTTGCCAGGGGTGCTGGTGGGGCTGGGCGCCAGGGGGGGGTGGATGGTGGATGGAGCATACCCATGCAACAAAGCCTGAAACCCAGCAAAGGCCCAGGGGCTTGGCAACTGTCACACGTGATGCACAACAGCCCTGAATCATTGGGTGCTGTGGTGCCAACACACATGGCCTAACAGTGCCATTCCTGGGGATGGCAGCCACGCTGCCGTACATGGCTGGGTCTGGTCCTGGAGTGGGCACAGAGGCCCGTTGAGCCTGGGCTGGCTGCTGCCAGACTGTTTTGCTATAGCTGAGAGCATGTGGCACTGCTGCCTTCTGGGGCACTGCGGCAACTGCAAGGGGTGAATGGCTGTGCTGGAGCTGCTGCTGTGCTCCCAGCCTCCTGCTTTAGTTCCCTGGGCTCTGCAGGGGAACATGGGTGGGCTTTGTCGGCTAGCGGGAAAGACCCCTTGGCACCAGGGGAAAGGGTTGCTGGTAAATAAATACTGGGGACTGGATATGAAGGATGGATGCCTTTGAAGAGCGCAGCCCCAGGCTGCAACAGATCCCTGGGTTTATGTACTCGAGTTTTGCTTGCACACGTGTAACATGTAAACTTATGTGTAAATCTTTACCGGGTACTGGTGTCCCTCAAGAACACTTTGCTCTTGCTATTTGCAGTGCCAGAGTGGAAACACATCATGTTCTGTCCGTCCCAGCAAACCCTGCCGAGGTAGGTAAATATGTTCGTTCTCATTTTACAGATGGATAAGCAGAAACAGAGAGATACCAAGTGACGTGCCCTAAAGGTTAAACACCAGGTCTGAAACATAACCCAGGACTCCCAATTGAAGAACTTGTGGGGCTGTTTCATTAAAGGTATCCAGGAAATTAAACCATTTTAAGCTGACCTAGCAGGTATTGTAATTCTAAACCTCTTCTGCAGTGTCTTCTAAATTCACGAAACTATTTCAGTTTCACAGTGTAAATCACAACACAGCTTTGTTTTTAAGCTTCAGTACAACAAACATTTATGTCCCACTAACAGAAAATGTTTTACTCTGCTGCAGTTAGAAAACACAGATAGGCAGTGGTATCACTCCATGTGTGACTCTGCCACTGGATGTATTTCCTGTCCTATATTTTTGCAAATTTTATTGAAGTTTTCTCGTCTTTTTTTTTTCTGTTTAATAGCCTTGTAGAAGTCCTGTGCACCGTCTATATCTAAAATGGGCTAAAGTTTCCCTGCGGAGCTCCTTAGTGCTGTGGTGAGGCTCCTTTGTGCATGACAATGTGCTGCGTCCCAGCCTGAGGGTGACCCTGCTGTGTGACATTGTGGTTGCAGTCACAGACTCAGGTGGCCACAGTGACCCTTAGCCACGGTCACCTTTCAGAGGTAGCTGAAACCACCAGCTTTCAGCCTGTGGGTAATTAGGTACAGTGAACATGTTCCTGTCCGTCCCTCTCTGCAGTGCTCATGAGCAATAGCGAGTGGGAGTATTTTAATTTGGTTTTTCAAATGATAAAAGTTCACTCTTGTTTTGTGTCCTGTCCTCGTGGTTGGTGAAGCAGCTTTGCAGTCCTGAGGTGTCTGTGTTTGTGCTGGGTGGGAAGTCTTCTCAAAAGAACCAAATTTCAGAATTTGACCTCAGTGGCATCCACTTGATCACCCATTATCTTGTAACACTGCAGTGGTTGAATGCCTAGCAAATAAAGCTGATAAGATCATTTTTGGTTAGATATATCTTTGGTTATATATCAGTTTTGTTAAGTGTTGTTTGCCATTTGATTAATATCAATGAAGGCAAAATGCTCTTGGCAAGATACTGATTTCAGCTTTTTTCTGAAGCCACTTCTGCCCACAAAAAAGAAGGCCAGGGGGACTAAAAATAAGTATTTTTGATCCAGATACAGCATTTTCCTACAAATTAACTTTGCAAAAACACTTTAAAAGTTTTTGCACCACTTCCAATGGGGAGTGCTGCACAGTTGCACAACTTCAGAAGTTGTCACAGGATGGATCTGGTGTTCTGCAGTCGCTGGTCCCATCAGGTCTGCTCACTTCGCGTGTCTGAGCATGCCTGGAGGAAGGCAGGGGAGGTCAGGCTCCACGCTGGCTTTCTTCTTCCTGTTTCTGCTTTTCTTTCAGTGATTTCTGTTTCCCCCCATGGATACATCTCCCCTCCAGGCCACAACTGCCTGATGTTTACAGACTTCTCATCCTCACAGCTTGTCAAAAGCCGTATGGCAACTCTCACAGCCAACGGTGCATTTTAGGATGAAGATCTCTTTCAACTTTCTGCTTGTGAATTCAGCTTGGCGATTTGTGTGCTCCCAGAAAAAGAGATGCTCGATTTCATTATGGCAAAGTTGGTCTAAATACACTCCTCAGATTACAGTCTTGCAGATCACCAGAGGCTTATAAAGAAGCCTTACACCGCATAGATTATTTTTTTTAAAAGCTAAAATTCAGAAAAATCTAAACTGCCAATTACATACATGTCTGGATTCAGATGTCTTTGTTAGATTATATCAAAGTTATAATCTGATTCCATAATTTTCACAGAAGAAGCCATTATATGTGTAATGCATGTTGCACATTGCCCTGGAGCACAGCTGGTTTAAGTTAGAGAGGTATCTGAAATCTCATCTGTGCCAGCAATTCCTACTAAAGCCCCCCCCACCCCCACCATACGAATGCTACTTCAGCTCTCCTAAACACAGAGTGGTAACTGTGGAGGGTTTATCTCTGTTGGATAGAAACAGTGCTTGCATTTAGATAAGGATTGTTTTATGGGTGCTGCTGGCAAGAGGACAGGTAAATGCTAAGAGCCCTGTACTCCTGCCAAGCATTCCTCATTTTACAGATGTGGTCTGGGCTGCATCCGAGCTCTGAAGTAATGCTGGGCTCCTCACCCCAGTGAGTGAAGTCCATGATGGATGCTCACTGTGGGACAGACCAGCCAGGAATGACAGGGCTGGTCTTAACTGAGGAAAAGCCATCATTAGTATGTTCAGTCTCCTGCAGGAATATGTATACCAAGCGTGGGATTTTGAAACTCAGGAGTAGCTCCCTTCAGTCTTTTAAAAACCCTAATCCTTCTGTAGTATTTGCTAAGCCACAGCCGTCTTCTTTAAATTAAAAAAAAAGCCCCAAACCTAAAATTTAGGACAATTCTTGTGTTCTTTATGGCTACAAGAAACTGCTGAGTGAACCCTGACTTCTGTGAAGTGCTGTGTGTGGGAGAAGAGCTGGTGAAACTGTTTCTCAACAGGTGTGGCCCTTTAGGCTCACTGCTTAAACCTAAGAGCTGGAGTCATTCTCCAGTTGTTGGCTGCATTAACAAAAAATGTAGGAAAACCCTTATAAGCATGAGAAAAATAGGCATTGCAGGAGCGGCATTGACAAATGATTTTGAAGTTTTCAGCATTAAGCATCTGTGCACTGCCATCCAGTGGGCACTGGAGAAGTGGCTCCCTGTCGCCCATCTCTAGCGGCCCAGCGCTGCACGGAGGTGCTGCCCATCGCTGTGCATTTTCAGTGAACACAGGGGGACCCACACATGGTCAGGGGTTCCCAGTGCCACCCCTGCTCTGTCCCAGTGAAGAGACAGGGATGGAGGCATGACGGTACCCTGCGGCCACCGCCACTGGTTGTCAACAGGGATGGCTATAGGATCCCATAGCCCTTCATCTGCATCGCCACATCCCTCTCTGTGCCCCATGTTGGGTCATGGCACAGGCACAGGTTATTGAAGAGTTCAGCAGAAGACACAGGGTGCTGGGACTCTGCCTTTGAAGCAGTTACCTGTGGATGTCAGGGCAATCCTCCTTTTGCATTTCCAGCCCCCTACAGCGAGGCTATGCACACAAGTGTATTATAGAGCTCCCTCAAAGACCACAGCTTGATTAGCTTATCAGCTGGTTTATTAAAAGGTATTCCCTATTTCCATATAAACTCAACTGCACATGAAAAAAAACAAGAGAAAATTACATTATACACTGTAGCAAAATACTAAAGGCACCTTCAGATGTATTTACAGAGGACAGCCCTCCATTCTGGGTAGTTCAGGAGGTGGTAAGCACAGAGACTTCAGTTGCATTTTACCTGCTGGTCTGTTCAGATCCTAATTTTTGCATGTTGCGTACTTGCTTTCCTGTTCCATGATTTCATTTTTAATGGCTATTACATGTTCTTCTAGTTGTCTCAGTTGCTCTGCCTTGTCTTGTTTGGTTTGATTCAGGTCCTGAAGCTTCTTCTCCAAATCTGGAAGAGTAGAGACATGCAACAATGCTCATATTTGTTGTAAGTAAAATCCAAAGGTTAACAGCGTTTCTTTTCCCAGCAGTTTTAGAGGCAATAGCCCATTTCAAATGAGGAATGTTACATACACAACTGGAGGGAAAAGCCTGGTTTCTGGATAGCAAAAGAAACATGATGGCCTTAAAGAAATTGATTTATCAGCATGTGCTTTTGTCCATCAGCTAGGATGGGGCTGGACATGGAGCTCTTAAAGGAGCTGGTTTAAATGGAAATGCTTAGAGGAACAGTGTGTCCACTGATGTGTGTAAAGTCTAGACAATGTTGGCGTAATGGGCTTATGCATCTCTCATTCACAGGAGTGTTTTCTGCTAGTTCCTCTGGTAATGAGGTACTGGAAATGAGTCAGGACCACATTATCCACTGCCTGTTTCCAACACACTTGTCATCTGGGCATTTAGAGTAGCTGGGATGCTTTTAATGCTGGGATGCTTCTCCTCAAGGTATGTGCTCAAAATATTTATTTGGATCCTGTGCTGAAGAATTTGCTCCTGGGATGGAGTTTCTGCTTCAGTTTTGCTGATGTTATATGGTATTTTTGGAAGTCAAGTATGGCAGGATCCTAGGCCCAGGGATTCCCAGGGGGAATGCCCAGACCTTCACTATGAACAGAGTTAAGTTTCCTGTGTGCAGTTACATGAGATGTGCTCTTTCCTTTTGGTGAGCCTCTAAATCCATCTAAGGGGCTGTGTGAGCACTGGTGGACACTTCTTAAACTCTGCTTATAGCAACCAATTTATGTCAGAAAAAGTACATAAACCAAGTAAATTAAACTACTTTTAAGCTGTTTGAGTAGCTTCAAGCAGGGATTTTCACCAGTTAAATTGCTTTAAACATGATTTCAAGTGATTCTCATCTGTTAGTGTCTGTGGGCAAGGCTTTCAGTTGAATTCATGACTGTCACAATTTTCACCTCTTGCTATGGAAGTGAGAACAGCACCTGTTATTCTTTTAATTTTCTTTTCAGTTTCTTCAGCCAGTTTTTCTGCTGCTTCTTTCAGCTGCATCACTTTTTCTAGTGTTACTTTTGGAGGTCCTCGGGCTTTTAGCTTTTCTTGAAGAATGGCGTATTTTCTTTTAATGTCAGCAAATTCCTGTGACAAAGACCCATTACTTAGTTTAAGAGCATCTCATAATTAATCTGGTGTACCAAAAGATATTTTGTATCTTTTTATACCTTTTTGAATATCCTCTTTGAACCAAACTTTAAATCTATGATTCTCTTAAATCTTAAAAAAAAAATCCATGAGTGTACATTGATCAGTGCTTTGCAAAACCTGATAAAAATAAATTAAATTGCCAGTGGAGTGATGTAAAATGTCAAGGGAGGGTGAGGATGTAAAGAGGCTGCCCAGAGAGGTTGTGGAGTCTCCTTCTCTGGAGACATTCAAAACCCGCCTGGATGTGTTCCTGTGTGACCTAGTCTAGGTGATCCTGCTCTGGCAGAACAGTTGGACTGGATGGTCTTTTGAAGTCCCTTCCAATTCCTAATATTCTGTGATTCTGTGATTCTGTGAAAGTTTGGTTTAAGATTTTTAAAGCTTATGCTGTTTTTACTTCTTTTGATAGAGATTTTCTGCAAATTTCATTTTTGCAATCAGGCTTAATTAAAATTAAATTAATTGCCTGTAGCATCTTATTTAAATTAGGTTTTTTTATTTTATCTTTTTACGGTAGTAGTATTTACTGGCTAATCCGTTCTCTGCTGATTTAGGTTGCTGTTGAGGCTGCAGTTTAGATTTCAGCTATGTTTCTTATAACCTCGAAGCTTGATCATTCCCCAGGCTTTTGCTGTGGGTGCCTGGTTCTCCTCACAATTATAGCGAATTTCTAGCTGCCTCAATGCATTCCCAAAAATTGGAGCTTACTGAAAAGCAGCCAGCCAACCAAAAACTCCAAGTAACTCCCACAGCAATTTTCTCTGAAGGAGAATGGCATGGGATGAATGGCCAGGCTGCTTCCATCACTCACATATTTTAATATCTGATTTTGTGCTCTGTTCTGTTGTGTTTACTGGTGCCCATGGTGACTATGAGCCTTATACACAGTGCAAGGAAAAATGTCATGGAATAGTCAGAGAAATGTGTATGTTTTCTTTCATTCAAGCAAACAGAAGTGCTATATGCCAGAAGCCTTAAAATAAAAAAGAAATTATTCTTAACCTGTGACATTTTACACTGCATGGCATAAGGAAAATATTAAGAGCTTTGAGGAGAGCAGGGTAACACAATTACAATTCTGAATCAAAAATACTATTAAACATGGAGGAAATATTTTTTCCCCTTAACACATGACAGAAAGGCTTACATTATCAATATTCTGGGCTCGCTTGTGTGCTGCTTCTGCCTCTGCTCTTGCCTTTGTAGCTTGATTCTTGTTCATCAGCATTTTTGCCTGCAATGTGGCAATTTCATCTTCCACCTCAGACTGTTTTGCTGACAAGTCATTTAGTTGGTTGGTTGTCTTGTTCACTTGGTTCTCAGCCTAAAACAGAGCAATGGAAGGCTGTTTTTATTTATGCAACGTCCACCCAAATCGCAGAGTGTGTTAATGATCAACGTCAACTGATTGAGAAGAAGAGACCCTTAAACATTATGGGGTTGGTGCCCTATCTGTGCCACATTCTGGTTTTATTTGTTTAAGTTTACATTAAGGAAACTTTGAGATGAAGTATCCTTTTCTAAAATGTATGTAGTAACTACATTAAAATATTTACAGCAAGATACCTGTGAGATTTGTGTCCTGATGCCTCGTATGTCTTCATTTAACTTTATGAAGGTGTTTTTGGAGTGTCCTTGGGACTTCACAACATTTTTTAGTTTATTATTAATTTCATCTCCACGCGGAAGAGCTTTAGCTGCTTTGCTGAAATGGAAAAATAGAAGCACATGTAGTATCGTGGTGTGGAGAGCAAAGCAAGAACATGTTTCAAATGCACTCATGCTTACATGCAGAAATGTTCCCTCAAGTCCACCACCAACTGTTAAAATTTGGGTTCACAGGCTGGCAAAGCAACACCTCAGTGAGGGACTTTGTGTGGTATTGTATGGCATGAGCTGTTGTATTAAAGGTGAGGTCAGGTGCTGCTGGCTGCCTGGTGGTGCAGTGCCAGTAAGGAAGACTTGTATTTTTTCCCTCCCCAATTCTTGTTGGTTCTTTCTCACCCATATTTAAATCTGCCAGTGAACCAGAGGTAATGCTCCACTAGGTCCAACATAGACATAAGAAGCTGCTTTGCCCTCTTTGACTCCTCAGGCAGAGGAGCTGAGAGCTGGTGGAGCTGCCTCCTCCAAGCACATTGGCTCCCACAGCCCGAGCTGCCATGAAAATATGGAAATATCCTATGGAAATAGCAAGCTGAAACCTGCTCTTATCTGAGCTTTCCCTCCAGCGTAACTTAGACACTGCCTGGGGTATGGAGCCATCCCTACTGTGCATGGTGCCACCCCAGCTGGAGTTAGCACACCAGTATGAGAATACCCCACTCACTTGGCTTCTTGTGCCTCCGCCAGCAGCACCCGAACTTCCTCCCTTTTCCTCTTTCTCTTATTTGCATTCAGTTTGTACTTCTCACAGGGGTCCATAATGCTCCTGATTTTGCCAAGCATGCCCATGAGCTCTCGTGGAGTCAGGGGAAGGCTTATTTGCAGAACATAATTTGCCACCTTCTTGATGTCTTCTGGAGGCGCACTCTCATCTGCAACAGAAATGGAGCTGAGGGCATCTTGAAGCAGCTCCTTCCTCCCAGTGCAATGTAAATTATCACTATGGCTGCCTACCCTGAGTTATGTGGTAGAATAAAGCTGACAGGCACAGCAAGGGGGTAAGAGAGTTGTCTCCAACATTTTGTAATTTAATATTATGCTTCCAGGTACTGCTGTTAGTGTTGTCAGAACTGGCTAAAATGAGGATTTGAACCCACTTTGAACTGCGTTATTAAAATTCTGATGCAGAACTGAGCCCACAGAGGGTTTTAAAGCGGTACACGGCACAGCTAGAAGTGTCAGAGCCCATTTCTCCCTTGGCCTCCAGATCAAAGAGGCACTGGGAAGACTGGGGTGTGAATGGAGCTTTCCAAACTGGCCAGTGGGTGTAATCTCTTCCCTGGAGTCATCGCAATATTGAGAAAGTGGTTCCTTCGCTGGTTAATGGGAAAGGCCAGGCTACAGAGGGAACTTGGGTCAGACTCAGAGAGGATGAGAATTTACAGTAGAAAAAAATGTATTTTCACAACTCCCTTTGCAAATGAGCTCATCCTATTCTTTGCTAGGAGACACAGACATGGAGTTAGAGTGGTCAGTGCCTTGCGAAGTCTCATCATCACTTCTGTTTTCTGCCCACTTCCCTTTATAGACAAGACCTGGGGTGATAAAACAGTTGAAACATATTAAATGTTCATGCCAATGTTCCAAAGTAACTCACCAAGAATTAAATAGAAGGCCTTTACTGTGCTAACAGTAGTGCATTCCTGAGAGCTCTTTTCTGTAGAAATATATTCATTCTAAATTACCATTCATGTCAATGTAGAGTACAGCAGATTTTATGTAACTGTATGCATTCCAGCTGTTACTGTTCTTAAACTTCAATTTACAAAACAAAAATTCATTAAAAAATGCTTTTATAATTGTTAGTAAATGCTGTATGTCTACTAAGAAATATAAAAGAAGAGCCAAAGGTTAAATTTTCCATTGCTATCAAATAAAAATCTGAGAATCTTAAGGACTTAAAGAGACTTTTTTCTTTGTATTCAATAAAATAACTTAAATGTTCCCGAACAAAGGAAGTCCTCTGTCCTCCGCCCTTGCTCCCATTTGGATGTAGATGTCTGAATGCCAAAGGACTGCCAACATGCAATCCTTAGAAGCTTATGAGATCAGCTACATTCAAGAGAATAAAAAAATCCTACCACATTTGAACTCCTTTGATGTGCACCTGGGAAAAAACTTAGGGCCCATTTCTTACAGCATGTTTCTGCAATTCCAAGGGTGGAAAATGTTTTAGGGTATATACGGTTGCTTTGTTATTTTTTGACGGGAGCTGTGAAGTTCTACCAGAATCCTTTGATTCCTTGAGTTACAGCTTTACAGAGACGATGGAGCAGTATGTGTCCTAATTCCCACGCTCCCTACGGAGAGCCTCTATTTATGGGCCTGGAAGAAGGGGGTGGAATAGCAATTTGAGGATGCATTGGACATGCCTGGTCATTATATGTTTTATGAAATTATCTTAGTAGTCATTTACTCAGATAAAGCGGGAACTGAGGGAATTACTTGCATGCTTCAGACTGAACACATTAATAAAAGATGACAGTCAGAATGTAACATCTATTGGAAAATTAATACAAAGAAGCACAAGAAAAAAAGGGATTGAAAAAGCACAGATCAGGTTGCAGACAATACATTTCATGAGTGTACAGCTAGATTGTTTTCTGGCCATCTATTATGCTATGTTATATTGAAATATATATTAAAAATTAGTAAGAAATAACTTTGCATAGTTACCTAGCAAGAATTCTTTCACTTTTCGGATGAACTCCTTAGCTATCTCTCCTTCAGCTTCAGTTTGATTCTTAGCCCTCTCCAGTTGTCCATTAAATCGTGAGCCTTTCAAGTTGCTGTCTTCTGCCATTTTTCTAATGCTTTCAACCTGGAAATATTATTAGAAATATTATTAGAAATAGCAGTGCCATTTTCTGGAGGTTATCTATCATTGCTTGGCAAGTTGAGCTCTGGCACAAAAATAATTTGTGTCCAAGCCTCAGCTGGAATCACTTGATGTGGCTTTGAAAAGGAGTAGGAGACCCCTTTGAGGAACTCCAGATGTTGCTACATCATGGCCTTCATCTGGCCTCAGAAAAAGCCTAAATCAAGCATGTCAGTGATCAAATCCAGTACAGAAAAGGCATGTAATTTCATTTGCTTTTTTACATTGGATTTGCTTTTAAAAATACACTTAAGAGGACACAAATAAGGAAGGTAATGTTTAAGGCTTGTCTTTAGAAGTTACATTTTGCAATTCAAGTAGTATTCTTGATAATTTAAATGAGGGGTTTAGATTAATCACTGAACTTCAACAGTATTTTGCTTTGCTGGGGGCTATGCTTTGCCTTAAGGAAACGCACAAGTACTGCGCCTCTGTGGTCTGCGGGGGAAAGAGATTCGCTGTTTCCCCATGCAGCAAGAAAAGTAGTGATGTTTTTACTTCTGAAACGTCTCCAAATACTTCACTCATATTATCATGGAGTTGCATGAGGCAGCATCCCGGCAGCCTGGTGCTCACCACCTCAGCCGCTGCCTTTTGCTGCTGCCCCTCGGTGTCCTGGGGACCCAGGCATGTGCCCTGATTGCTCATTTCTGAACCCATTAGCTGTGATGCAGAGTGTCCATGCATGTTAAAAAGAGGAAATGGATGCCCAGGCACCCTACAGAGACAGGACAAAACCGCAGCAGAATGACATTTCTGTTAGAAAATGTGTTTTGCCTATAACGGTAACAGGCATCATCTCTGACTGTTAATAAGAACAAACTGTCTTTACTGATGTTCTGGGATTTGTCCAATTTGTTTCCTTGGCACATGTTGCATTGGCCACGCTTTCCCAAGTTATTTTTCAGTGCTGCTTTGCAGTACAGCTGAATACTTGATGTCCTTCTAAAAGTCACTGGGGGCACAAAAACTTCATCTTGAAATTATTTGCAAAAATTATTTAATGGCAAACATGAGAGTAATATGAAGTTGTAGAAATAGAGCTTAATGCTATGCTACTGACAAATCATGCTATTTGAATCTTTCCTAATAAGATATAGACAGTACTGGCCTGATGCCACCAACTTCCATGGGCACAGGGTACCATGACCTGTGAGATATTGGCGTCTGTGAGGAAGAGGAAGCCATAGTTAGAGCCACAGGCTTTTGGTGGAACTGACACCTAATACTCCAGTACTATATTGGCGTCTGTGAGGAAGAGGAAGCCATAGCTAGAGCCACAGGCTTTTGGTGGAACTGGCACCTAATACTCCAGTACTGAACCATGATATGGCTATGACATTGGGACAGGGTCCGTCACTATGTCACTGCTCTTTGTCCAAGGAGCAGGTGAGTTTTGGTAGATTTGTGATTTCCCAAATCTCATCCTCCATCCATTTCATTGAACTTTTCTATTACACTGAACATTTCACTATAGGTTTGATATACAGCACCTGATTCTCAGGTTCCCGTAGCCGAGTAGTTAAGTTATTTAGCAACACAGCAGTCTCCTCAGCTTTCCTGAAGGCATTAATAGAGAGAGGATGAGCTCCCCTGCAGTTTGGGCCACCACACTGTCTGAGTCCATGATTGTCCCAGCACAAAGCTCCTCCGCAGGCTGCTGTGACACAGGGCTGGTCTCCTGACACACCACAGATCTGCAATAAGGAAGATGCTTATGTCAGGACTCCTCTGGGAGTCTTAGATACACTCCTGGGGAAGGAAGATGTTCGACATAGCATGAACTTTGAACATAGGATGGGATTTTCCCAAAGAGATGATGGTCTGGTCTCTCCAAAGATGAATGTCACTGCCAGTTACAGGTCTCCCTTCCCTGACTTGAAGGATGCCATGGCAGGCCATGGCTCTGTGTCCTTGCAGGATACATTTGTTGGGCTCCATGTGTTGCACCAAAACCCTTGCTTCACACCTCTGTGGCAAAAGGACTCAAACTGTCACCTGTCCATATCCAGCCCATGGGTCAATGGCTTGTTCTGAAGGGTCCAAATCACCTCTCACACAACATGGTACCATATCATTTGACACAGATGTTGCAACTAAAGGTCTAGATGGATGGATGATCTCTTCCAGATCTGGCAGAGCTGGCTGCAGGTGCTACTAGGTATTCATTGCTGCCCTGCAGAAGGACAGAAATCCCTTCCTCTCCCATGGGTGATGCAAAGGGTATGTGAGCACTCCCCATCCACTCCAGGCAAAGTTGGTGTGCTTGGTTTAAGTTACCGATGGACGAGGTTGGGGTTAATCTGAATCTACACTAATGTCCTCTTGAGACTGGAGAACTAGACCCCCTTGTGCTGGGTCTGCCCTGGGGGCAATGGCTTCCAGAAGGGTGGTAACCACAGCTGACAAGTGCAGCTGTTTCTGATGTGACTGCATGTCTGTGCCGGCATAGTTTCCCAGGTTTAAAAATGCACATAAGCGCTCTTTTAAAATAAAACCTACTAACAGCATCAAAAAAGATATTTTTGTTTAGCTCCCATTCAAAATTCACGGTGCCTACCTTTTCATTCAAATTTTTGATGTCGGGGCTCTTGATCATCATGAGCTGTTCCAGCATGTTGCTTGCTTTCAAGGCCTGATGGCCCAGCATAGTGAGCGCTTGGTTCCTGGTGTACTCTGAGTGTCTTACAATAGGGGTTGTCCCACTGGTCTTCTGTTCTGCCAGCAGTGATGCTTCCAAATGTTTCCTAATGTTGCTGATGGCCTCTGTAGCAACAGAAATAAGGTTTAGTACTGATTGTATTTTGATTGCATTTAATTAATGTATCTACTTGAATTCTGGTGAGTGACAGGTGATTCAGTTTGTTGTCACAGGTGTTTGATTTAGGACAGCAGGGAGGGACAGGAGATGTCATTTCCTCAGTCAAGATTTGTAATCCTTTACTCAGCCAGTTGCCAAACAGCAATAGTTACTGATACTCATAAAACCTGCTAAAATAGATGCAAATACAGTGGATCCTATGTCATTCTTCAGAGTCCAAGGTGTATGAAAAGCCAGTGGAAGATACAAAAGTATGAGGGAGATCCCGTTAATGACACAAACTGCTACTGATCTGCATTCATCAGTACCTCATGCATTGATGCTGTTGTTGATTTGGCAAAGCTCCTGTCATTTATACTGTTTTGAAGTTTAGGCAGGAAAACTGTTTCTGCCTGTTGTAAAATCTAGGAAATTATCAGTTCCCTGATTGTGAGTCAGGAAAGCATTTGTCCTGTCTGTTCAGAATAGCACCCAGAAGTTAAATGGTCTGCTGAACTAAGGCCAAAATTTAGATTACAGATGGAAATTTATGAGTTTTCTTTGGCATTGGAAAATTTGATTTCAGGGTTGATGCATGAAAAAAAATTATTTCCATGATAAGCTTGTAGGCTAGGCAAAAAATACTTTCTAGCAAGCGTCTTTCTTGTTTGCTTAGTGTAAACTTTCCCTTAAGCAGGCTCAAAAGGGTTGGAGAATATTATATTCTTTGCAGATTAATAGCCTAAGGAAAAGACTCGGGCCTTTAGCAAAACCATAAAATTTAAAGCTGCTGCTCTTGAGGCTTCCCAGATCTCCAGAGAACTCAAAGTTGTCCCCAAATCCACAGGCAGAAGTATGTGCAATGAGCCAGAACTGATGTGTCAGCAATGTAAAAGCATTGGAGGTCGTTGGTTAACATCCCTCTTTGTGCTGGTAACCAACTCTGTTACTAGTCAAAGTCAATGACAAGGCACTCGTCAAGTCCTCCATGCTTTGAATCAGGCTCTAAAGCCCTTGGCCTTGCTTTGATTGAAGCTGAACAATGTTTAGTTATCGTGTGTAACCAGGGTTATTTATTTTATCTTGTAACTTGGAAACAAAGTACAGTTTAAAGTTAGTTCCTAATACAAAATACCTGGCAAGAGGCTGCTCTAACTCTGTATCTGAGACAGAGAGTGTTTTGTGTGCAACAACTCCATTGCAGGAATATTTTACAGTGGTTCAGCTCTCCGTTAAGTGGCCCAAATGCATTTTTCATGCTTGGTTTGTGATGGAGCTGTAGAGCTTCCAAGTTCCTTTATGTTAAACACAGTGTCTTAGCACAGGCTTGATTTATTGCCTAGGAAGCTGTACTCACTGCATTACCATACCACAGTGGCTGCAAACCAGGGGCCAAGGCTGGAAGGCTGTAATTTAATGAGATCTCATAAACTGCAAACATTCTTTTAAGGACACTTGTGTCTTGTTTTTTCCCATGATTTTAATTGATCGCTAGATATTGACATTTCCAGACCAGCCAGCTGAACATATGCCTGTGAGAAAGTCTCTGAGTCCTGATCCTCTGCAAAGAGAGGTAGGTAGGAACACATTCCCCATGCGTGTCTAGAGCACAAATGTGCCCCTGATGGTGTATGTGGCCATATTCCGCTCTACCCCAGCAAAAAAAGAGAGAGGAAAAGGCAAACAGAGCCATGCCTAGGATGTGCTACTGGTCCTGAAATGAAGATGGGGTGAGGGAGGCGGGCTTTCTCCTGGGTATCAGAGAAGCTGGTTATCTTGAGGGAAATGTTATTTCTGTGCTGTTAGATGCTTGGTAGCAGGACCAATGAACATTTGTGGCCCTGACCAGAAGTCCAGCTTGAATTCAAGGTCTTCCCCTCCCCACACCCCCGTGTGCTTTTTATAGGGCTGTTTATGTGTCTCCTGAGGCTGAAAGACAAAGTGGGGTTGGAACGTGACCAGAGAGCACCATGGATGCTTCAGCTGTGCATCCACTGACCTCTCTGGGATTTATTGTTTCTTTGCCTTCCTGCCTTTCTCAGAGTCTGCACAAGACTCAGTTGAATTGGGAAGCAGAGCCTGGGAGAGCAGTGCTGAGACCTGAGCGGAAGAGCTGGCCCTGGGGGCACTGCCAAGTACAACAGGGAAGGGGAGCCCTAAATTTCAATTAATCCCTCTTTTCCACTCTTCCTTTCCCTTGGCTTTGTATTGTGTTACCTTTTTCTTCTTTTTTTTAATCTTGTCTAGGACAGTCCTTTTCTCACCCAAACAAAACACAGAAGAACTGTAAATGGGAGTGCATTGCCTGTAGCTTGTGTCCTCCATGGTGCGTGCATTATCTTCTGGGGGTTCATATCTTGGCATCTGTCTCTACGCTGCTGACAGTCTCCTGCCGCTGTGGGTGATCTAGCATCTCTTCAAGATCCCGAACTGATACATCCCTGTTTTTCTCCAGAAACCAGTCTGTGAGATTGTCATTGCTGCTGTTAACAGCTGATGGAGGCTATACTTAGCTCAAGCACAGACGGTGTGACTCTTCCAAAAATGCCAAGGAACTCAGTTCTGACTTCACACTTTTGATGGTGGAGAGCTAGTTCCTTACCACATAAAGTCATGTATTTTCCCATGGGAACACTAAGAAGCTGCACTATGAATCTCTGCTTTAATTAAACAAACCATTGCCGTACAACATTGTTTAAGTGTTGCTAAGAGCAAGAGGAGTCAGGAGTAGGGAAAAAGTCCTTTGCTGATCTACTGTATGATCTGTGAGTCTATACTGTGGAACTGGGTGGCTTTTAAATCCTGATGTTTACATCAGGATTCATGAGACTCCTGGCTGGCATGACCCTGAGACATGCAAATGAAATATAGGATGCTAGAAATCATGGCATTTTAAGATAAAAGGGAGTTTGGAAAGTCAGTATAAATTGCTGTTTGTGTTTACATTTTTGTGCTAGCATAGGAAGCTAAAATCTAGGGATCTTGGAAATGTTGTATGGTTCAATGGTGAGAAAGCATTCTGAAATTTCACGGAAAATGTTCACCTATTTCGGTTAATTGCTGACCGCCTTACCTTCGAGGTTCAAATAATGAAAACTTTGATGCAGATGTATTTTCTGTTGTAGAAGCTCATACACTAGGTCAGCTTCTTCCCCAATGTCTTCTATGTTCTTGTTAAGGTCAGGAAACTCATAGACCATACTGTGAAGGGGATCCATATGTGCAACTTTTTGTCTGAAAGGAAAATGGCAGTTATACAGAAGTCAGACCAGATTGTTCTTAAATTAGAACTGAGATACACAATATTTTAAAGGAGAAATTTCTAAGTGAACAGAAACATTTCCTTGTAATGGCTTATTTAGAAACCCCCTAGGATGAACTGGAAAATTCCAGCATTTAAGTATATGCATGTGTGGGACAGATAATATATATAAGGATGATTTCGTTCAGAGATCTATTGAAAACAATGACTTAGTAGTCCAGCATCTGTGTGCTGATCAGAAGTGGGACTTGATGTATAGGGATGGCTGGTAGAGCCCTGAGGAAGACTGCTTTCTCAGCCAGAAAAAAGGGTTTTTTCAGGAGCAGCTGAGCCCTTACTGAACGTAGCCCTGAAAATCCTTGATGCCTGAGAGGGCTTCCAGTGAAAGAACAGGATGTCTCAAAATTATTTCAATTTCAGAAATGGCATCTTCAAAGGCTTTGAAGCGCATGTCACAGATGGGCATTCGTCCTCCTTTATCTTCAAGATTTGCAGCAAACCTCATTAACCCCTGAACGGTCTGAGTGAGGGCAGTAATTTCAGTGTCCCACTGATCAAAACAAAGATGACACTGACGGCAAGAGGGAAAGTCTTTCTCAAAGCCGCGGCTGCACTGGTCGCAGAACCGGCCGGTGACACCAGTGCGGCAGTTACAGGTGCCGGTGGCTTTGTCACATTTGGGCTGGCTGGTTCCCTCCGGGTTACACTCACACGCTGCAAGAAAGAGACAGCAAGTTACGTCCAGTTGTTCCTTTTCTGTGGGGCTAATGCGTGCAAAAGATACAATCATGCATTTCAAGACAATAAAAGCAAACTGGTGTTTGAGTTACAGCAAAGTGGACTGCCTGGCTAATGGCTCTTCTTCATCTCTAACTTCCATGGTCCCATCATAACCATAGAAGGAACACTGTAGACAAATAATATAAACACTTTTATGCATCTCATGTGAATGAAAGCTTGCTTCTCCAGATGTATGTCCTGTCTCCCCTATGAATATAAAGTTTCTTTTGAGGCAGTTTCTAATCCAGTAGTCCACACCAAGTAATACTTACACATGCAAAGCATCTGGGGATTGCCAAAGTAATTTTCATCACATTCATCACAGCGTCTTCCACTGTAACCTGGCTTACATGGACACTGGCCTGCAAGCTGTAAAGACAGTTAGGATTAATTAACTTCCTGCAGAGTGATATGGCTGGACATATGTTATTTACTGGGTTTCTTTTTCTCTCTGTGACTTATATAGTTGTATGGGGACTACAGTGACACGACTTGCACACAGTCTTTGAACACCATGGTTTATGCAGTATTGGCCCACCTTTCCAGCCTTCCTCCTGAAGGTTGTGAAAGCAAAACAAACTTTGATAGGTGGTTTTACTTTACTGATTTGAAAGATTTTGTATGTTCCAGTCTACAGATGCTCTTTGAGAACTCATCCTCTGACTACAGTCTGAGAGGATGCTTTTCTTTTGCAAAACAGACTAATTTATTATTTTTGCTGGTACAAACTATTCATATTAACATTTCAACTTTTAAATACATGATATATTAACTGTAACTGAAAAACTTGAGGGTACATTATGCACATTGCCATAAAAAATTATTTTGGAATTCAGCTATTAAATTAAGCTACAACAGGAATTACAGCTCTGATAACTGGTACAGCTCAGAAAAGCAGTCATAGTTCTTTGGGGTTAGGAGCTACATTTTATAGGAAAAATAATAAGTTCATTAATTAAATTGGCACAAACAGAAAGCATATTGAAAGGAAAATGTGAAAGCAATCAGCAAGAGCTTGGGATAAGCTCCTGGTGCTCTGAAGTCAATAGCAAAATTGCTGTTGACTCCGTGGGACCGCAATTTCACCTCTATTTTATTATTATTTAATAATTAATTTATTATTCACTGTTTTATTTTTTCTACATTCTAGTTCTAAAAAGTGCACAGGAATTAAAGATGAGAAAAGGTACTCTAGCGGTCTGATAGATGAGGTATGACTAATGTATTGGCCACAGCTGCTACTTTATGAAAACAAACAGTTAAAAAAACACTTGTAAGACTCTTGGATCCAAGCCTGATCACACCAACTGCAAACTTCCAGAGACTTCTTGTTTTCAGGGATCATGACAAAAAACTATCCTCTAAGAGGGTCCCCACCATGCCATGCTGAAGCACCACCTGGAAAGCAGAGTAATTTTCTTGCCTGGTTGCACTGGTTGCTTTGGGAGTTTTTTGGATCACAGTCACAGATCTGACATCCTTTTCCACTAGCCAGGTTCCAGTAGTCGGAGGCACATTGGTCGCATGTTGTGCCCACCACATTGGGCAGGCAAGGGCAAGCTCCCGTGGGTGGGTCACAGAGACAGGCTATGTCCCCCTCCGGGCACATGGCAGGACGAACACCCAATGGATTGCACATGCACCCTGCAAAAAGAGGGACAATTACTACAGCATATGATAATATAGGGTGTTGATGGACAAGCAGAGCTGTATATAAAGTCCATGCTGTAGGTTTACTTCTAGTAACCTTGAGAACATTTTTACTATCGTACAGTTTACCTATCTTTCCGTAATAACTTATGTATTGCTTTGACCCAACTTACTGGGAATGTTCAGTACTTTTAACACAGGCACAAAAAATGAAGGTGTAGTGAATTTTGAATCTTATTAGAATGAAATGTTAAATATGCTGGCTAAGGAGCAGCTGATTTACAGTAGGCACTATCCAGCGTGGGAAATCCCCATAAGCCAACTAAGATAAGAAGCCTTCCTTGTGAGGAGCCAAAAGTTACTGCTTAAGCATTTCTAACAGACATCTTCCAAGAATGAACAAGAAATGGACTTGAACTGTATTTTAGATATGCTCAGAAAAAGAGTTTCTTGAAAATACCTATAATTGTCTAGCCTATCGAAATTAGACCCTCAATCAGGCACATTTGTGAAAACAGTCTTTGATAAATGTTGGGGAGAAACTTATGCCTTGCTTTTGCTTACACTCCTGCCTTTCTGTTACAAGTGCTGAGTTATTGACATTGTCCTCACAGAGTCTATTAAATTGCCTGAACAGTCTCATTCTAGTCACTTAATGAAAACAGCTGGTAAGGCTGGGAGCTCAGCAAGGGATCATCTGGGTAACTGAGCTTAATTGGCATCAGCCAGCAACATGGATAAACAATTATCTTTGATTCCTTTACTTTTGATTCATTCCCGAATACACTGAACACACATTTATTTCTCCAAATAACTCTTCTAACAAAGAGTACTGATTAAATTTCACAAAAGAGTATTTCCTAGGAGTGATATTCAGTATGAGATTCAGTGAGACTTAGATGACAAAGAATTGAATAGATGCTGTATTAACAATTATTTGTGTCACTGGCCAGAAATACATTTGGTATTCTCATATTTTGCTCCATTGATCTGCTTTAGTTTTACTGTCCTTCCAAGGGCTAACCTCTCCCTATAGCCTAATTTCTTTGAAACTTTCCTTGGTAGTAATATGCAGCTGCAGTGCTGTTGCTGACTTACTTCGACAGTTTTGAGCGAGCGCTGAGCCAAAATACCCAGGTTTACAGAACTGGCAGTTTGCGCCGTGGGTGTTGTGTAAACACTTGGTGCATTCCCCAGTGACCCTGTTACAGGACTCTGGGTCTGTCACATCAATGTTGTTATTGCAGGGACATGGTGCACAGTCAGGTCCAGGGCTGCCTGGGTTTTTGTAGAACCCGCTAGGACACTCGTCACACCGACTGCCTGTTGCAGAGAAAGGTAAAAATATGTGTTGGCTGATGGAATTCAAGTTAAGCATGTAATTTCCAATAATGCTGTTAAAAGATTCAGATTGTCTGTTCAAATGCATGTTCCCAATGGAAAATATCCACCTGTTTGAGACTGTTGCCCTTTAATCCTATCATCACTTTAAATTACATCTCCCACACTGAAATCTGATGGAAATGAACACTCCTATCCCAGGTTTTCACCAAGGAACTTCTTTCAGTAGGAGTAAGTGGGTATCCCCTCAAAAAACACCTCCAAACAGGAAGGAAATGAGCCCACTGTCACAGAGGTGACCAAGAGCCCTGCTGGGAAGGAGGAGGAGGAAGGAAGTCCAGAACTGAGGATTGTGGTAGCTTGTGAGGACAGAAATCCCCTGGGTAAGTACCAACAAGGATCACTTTGGCTCTACAGCGATTACTCAAGCAAAACTGCTCTTGACTTATACAGGAACTGACATAAGTAAAGATGACAGCGCGGGTTTCGTTTTTGCCAGTGTTTCCCATTAGGGTTTGCTTCCATCACTGAAGCTCTTTCTGATGTCCAGAGAGAGGGAAATATCTACAGTTTTCCCTGCAAAAATTCAAGTTCAGTCAACAGGATCTTAGGAAGCAAGACATCAGTTTGCTGCAAAAATATCTGGATTAGAGACAGCTGAGAATGGAAACCTCATTTCTAAAGTGACCATTTGAACAGTGAAACAGTCACTTTTGGGCATAATGTCAAAGCAAGATTCCTCTGTATGAGGAAAGATTTTCTCTGGTTAGAAGATCTTATCAGCTCTTTTTGATGCCCTGTCCTTTCTGATTTGGGCTTTCAACACTTCTTTTCAGAAGTAATGAGAAACTGCAGTTCTCCCCCATCTCCCCACCAGGTTAATGTAGTGGAGGAGAAGGTTTCCAGAGACTGCCATGATATTAATGAATGACTTTTCAAATGCTAATTGCACAATTCCACTCTTCTCAGTCAGGATTTCTCCATCTAGTTTCAGTAAATTTGCGCGGTAACTTTTCTTATCTATTCTATTACCATTACCTCACTTGTCATTTCTGAACAGAGGATGGGCGGAGAATGGTCATTTTTCTCACATTAATTTGAATGTAATCAAAACCAGTCCTTATTTTGCTTCATACCTGAGTATCCCTCAAGACAATTGCAGACTGGTTGTTCAGAGTGGGAGTCCTGGTAGCAGGAATGTGCAAAATACCTATCGCTTGTGGGTGCCCCTGGGCACATGCATGGGCGGCAGGGTTCTCCGTTCAGTGGGTTTCCATAATAGCCATCCACGCACC
>NW_010161930.1:29236-32478 GCF_000695765.1 Mesitornis unicolor | reverse complement strand
AAGTGCTTCTTTCAGTCCCTGCAGGTGAATAAATTCATATGCATGTAAAATTACTTTAACATTCCAAGTCATTGTAATGCTATCCCCATCAATCGGTACTGATAGATCAAGCTTCAAAGGTACTCTAAAATGGAAAATCAGAGCTACATTTCCAAAATCTGGAGGGAAAATAAAAAGTTTTTGTTTCAAGGAATATTTCTGAAGATTTCACCTACTCTGTAAGAATTTTAACCTAAATGATAATATATACATATGACATATCACACATGCTCTGCATAGACAGCTAAAAGCTGCCATGTAAAAATTCTGTATATTCACCTATCACCACATATATTCATCTGTTTCCATACACAGACACAAAGAGTGGTTGGCATGACATTAGAAAGTCCTGGCATGGGCAAAAAAAGCAACAATTCATTCAGAGCACTCAGAGAATATTGCATATTTTAGATGCAGCACAAGTACCGAAATTAGCCATGCTCTGCCTGGCACGTTCTGCAAACTTGGGGTGACGGCTTTTTTGAGGTGCTGGTGGCTATGCTGTTACACAGATGGGCAGGGGGCTTTGGGGGCTCTTTGGAGGCTCACCCACCCCCACCACCCTGCCCACCACCATCGGCTCCATGTCCCAGCCCCCTGTGGCCCCGCAGCTGTGGCAACACAGTGGCTTCTGAAGCATCCTCAGTCTTTGATCTGCTTTACTATGGCAAAGGGGAACACAATTCCCTATATGTATATGAGCCAGGCTAAAGGTCTTGGCTATTTGATTATCCTTGCCCTGGGGTCTGGAGACCCTGCAGAGGCACAGGGCAACAAGTATTTTAGTCTCCCATTTTTAATCTCTTTGCCACCTATAGCACAATAGCCACAGGTTGTATTGTCCAAAAGCACTGCAAGAAAAGCTCAATACATTTCACGGGGAAATCCTCTTAAAAGTGAATGACAAGGTACAATTCAGTCAAACTAAACTAAACAGTGAATGAATTTAATTCTAACATCTGTGTTGAACTCTGATAGTGCTGCTGGTGTATAGAGTCCAAAAAAGGAGCACTGTTTTGAATGGAGCTGGAACACATGGGAAAAGTCATTTGCTGGTCCTATGGAAATAATATGAACCAGAAAACAGAGCATGTTTATTCAAGCTCCTCTGAGATAATTGCAGGTATTAAAATGAGCACAAGGTTAGCCTCTTGGCAATTTAAAAGCTGACAGAAGTCAGCGTATCCCATATGCAGCACTTTGCGCATGTCTCCAAGCACATGGTGCCATGGCAGCCATGTCTCAAATGCCTTCTTGCAGGAGCTTGCTGCAATGCTGCACACATGCCACACTTGCAGTCCTCCCACAGGCTTTACATGCACTTTCCCATATGCATTTGCCAAACAAACAGGTAGCTGCTATTCAGCAGCTAGGCCCAGTTCAACCCTGGGTTCAGTTATGTGTTTCCAGTTAAGGTTATTGATGCATTCCTGGGGCTGTAGGTGGGCACCCAGATACACATGCATTTCAGAGAGCACCAGTGTTTGGGTGAGCTTTGCAGTGCTGCTCATAGCCCTACCTTTCACAGTGAGTTCCAGCTGTAAACCCGCGGCAGTTCAGGCATATTCCTGTCACTGGATCGCAAAGCTCTGCATAGCCATTACATAGGCAAGGGCGGCAGTGGGGGAATCCAAAATACCCAGCCAGACACTGGCTGCAGCGCTGACCATCCACCTCCCGGCGGCAGGAGCACTGTCCCGTCACCTGGTCGCACAGCGTGCTCAGCGAGCCTTGTGGGTGGCACTCGCACGCTGGAAAACACCGAAAGTAAAGCTATGTCCTGAACATATTCCCACCAGCCCCACTCATTGCTGACACTGCTCCAAAGCAGTGCAAGCAGTGGGATGGAGTATTTGTTATTTGTGGAAACATTTTTTAATATGGCTTCACATGTAATTGTGGATTCAAAACCCTAAAAAGTTGAAGTGTCAGATACCGGTACTGGTACTGGTGGCAGTGCTGGTACTGGCTGCCAAGTACTCTCCAAATCCCCCCCCATAGCAGCCGTGGAAGCCAAAGCCATAGCTGCCTGCAGAGCAAGTGTCGCAGCAGCGTCCCACAACATTGGCTTTGCACTGACACTGCCCCCCAAGTTTACTGCAGCTGGCATTCAGCGATCCTTGGGGATTGCACTTACACGCTGCCAAGGGGAAAGAAAATCAAAACAGGTTCGGTTATAAAGGAGTGTGACTGCTCTCATAAACTTGCAAGTTTTACACTTAAAAATAGGAAGGAAAGAGCTTGATTATTCTCATCAGAGGTTCACTAACCACTGATGGCCATGGATTGAAACTGGCATAAGTAAAGATGACAGCATGGGTTTAGTTTTTGGCAGTGTTTCCTGGTAGGGTTTGCTTCCATTACTGGAGCTCTTTCTAATGTCCGGGAAGAGGGAAATGCAGCATCAGTGGTGATGGTGTATCAGACACCAGCACAAGTCTCAGTGTTGGACCTTCCACAGTCATGGCACTGCCTTCAGCACATATGTGGGATAGGACAGAAGAGGGCGTAGCAAAACAGATCCAAAATGGAGATACCTTGAAGTCCAGAAGGGTTTGATATAAATCTGTGTCTAACTGCAGCACTGGCCATAACCTGCAAGCAGTACTTAGGCAGCCTGCACCTGTGTATTTTTGCTGCTTCCCGGACACCTTGGACTAACTGCTGAGTGAAGCTGGTCTGCTGACTCACAGAGGATGTTTGTCCAGGATGCTCAGATGCCAGCGCTAGAAAGGCCCCTCTCATTACTGGAAGCGCAGAGAACCTCTATTTCTCTGGGTCCAACAGCAGGAAAGGCTCCTGAGCCACTGAGCCCAGTTGCCCTTTTCATGGTGGGTCCAGGAGACTGCCTGGGGCTTCAAACCCCAACAGCCACTGCCCTCTTGCAGGGATACCACTGAGGTTTTCTGGGTGAATCTCTTCCAGCACATCAGCTTGTGTGCCATCATACCTGGAGTCCTACCAGGGCATCCAGATGGACTGCAGCATCCAGGGAGAGGGCTTGAAAACTCCTCTGTCATTCTACAGCAGCCAGAAAAGTAGGAAAGTTACTGCTTTGGCCATCTGGTGAAGCTGCATCTGATTGAAATGCTCTCAGAAAACACATAGGAACAGCCATGGTCCCTGTCACACTGCTCCATGAAGCTCATCAGATGTGATGGACTCCAAGAGCCATGCCACCAAAAGGTGTTTGCAGTGCACTC
>NW_010161930.1:23960-29205 GCF_000695765.1 Mesitornis unicolor | reverse complement strand
AGGACGTATCCAGCACATCCGTACTTACCACATGCTGATGGGTTTAATCTTACCTGCACCACCAAGGGCTGAAAGCTCTCCAGTCAACATATCCTACAAACTCAAGGGGAAACAAGTAACTGTCCCAGAGAGCTGCCTGTGCAGGTTGCTCCTTACCGACGGCGCCGTTGTGGATGCGGGCTGACATGCTCACTATGAGCCGTGCGCATGCGTCCGGCAGGACATGAGGTCCAACTTCTGATGCAATTTCAATGCAGCGATACTTCTGGTACTCATCTAAATCCTTTTCACTGCATAAGTTCTTCACAGAGCTAATTCTGGGAATAAGTCCAAGCTTTGGCATTAAGAGGGAAAAGAAAATATTTTTGCTTAGATACACTGAAAACCAGAATTTCCCACATTCTCTTACTGTGCTCCACATTGCAAGGACAGAAGCCTGGAACACCATGTTTCCAAATCTGCCATTGTGCTGCTCAGTCATCTAAATTCACATTTATTCTGTAGGTCTAGGAATTCCCCAAGTACTTCAAATACAAGAGACTGTGTATAAAAGAAGTCAGATTATAGTAAGACCTCAGGTGTACGCTCAGAACTGGTTTTGCTTCTAGGAGGTTCCATGTTGATGACTCCAAAAGCAGTATCTGGCCAAATTTTTTACTTGCATTACCAAGATAGAGAAAAAGCAGCTGAAGGTTCTATGTCCAAGTATGGCCAGCCCTTGTAAGGTCCAATTCTACAGAAGTAATTAGAGGAATGAACTTAAAAATATTTTTCTCAAGAGAAGAACCCAAAACTAACACCCAGTTCTCGACTTGATGGAAAATTGGGAATTGTCTGGACTCAATTCCTGGGAAAGTACAGAACCAATTTTACTTTTCAAATGTCATCTTTAAAAATATCCATTAATTTTTCATTAGATTCAGACAAAATTTTAAAAAAAAGTTTAAAGAAGTGAAAAAATAAGTGAAAAAAAAGTTAATATAAATGTTAAATAAAAAAGTTTTAAAAAAACCTAAGTGATGAGGAACTGCATGAATTTATATCCCTAACCACAGCATCTTGTCCTCATATGTGGAGTCTGCTCATAACAAATGATCAACAGATAGAGGCACATACTCTGATTATTAACATGCAACATGTGCTATGTTAGCACTTGATGTGCTATTATGGTATTGCTTCATGAAAACTAAAACAGATACAATTCTGTCTTTCCATAGAAAAACATGCAAACACAGTGCCAGTGGAGATAA
The DNA here is from genome assembly GCF_000695765.1 of Mesitornis unicolor. Lineage (NCBI taxonomy): Eukaryota > Metazoa > Chordata > Aves > Mesitornithiformes > Mesitornithidae > Mesitornis > Mesitornis unicolor. Next base: position 27,955 of record NW_010161930.1, on the reverse strand, counting down.
GCAGAAGAACATGTCCCTGAATTGCTATTAAAACGTATTATGATTTTAAAGTGTTATCAGTAAGTCTGAGTAAAAAAAAAAAATCACATTGGTATAAATACAGTCTCAAGGGAACTGTGACAGAACTACTCACTGAGTCAATCAAGATTAACGATTTCGCCTTTGGGTCAGACTCAGAGGGCTGAGAAAAATACACATCCACAGAATATTCTGTTCCTGGCTCCAGGCAGACTGGAGTTTGAAGAAGTGCAACCCTGTTTAGCAGAAATAAAGAACAGTTAGAGCCAGGAGTTGGGACAAGGCAAGGATGCTGTGAGTGCTACCTCCCCTCTGCTCCTGCATCCTAATGACTGCAGTCCCCAGCAGGCCCTGCTGCCTCACTGCTTGCAGGCTTTGGGAAAGCTGCACAACTTCTGCCTGGATGATCCACCAAGCGTAATTTAAACCTGGTAAGATTAAACTGAAAATACTACTCCAAGCAAAGGAGTTCGCAATTCATATTTGTCCTTTTCTGTCCCTATTTAATCAAGTCTTTGGTCACATTCTCTTGGCTCCTCTCTATTCTTTACATAGTTCAAGCTGAAAAGCTGGTTTTGAAAATAGGCTAGGACAGTGACTTTAAGTCAACATTTGTTTTCTATACTGAAATAGCTGCAGTTGGATCTTCACCAAAGCAATGAATAGCCCCAGCAGAATCTCAGGTTGCCTCTCCTGGCTTGGGCAAATCCTCGCCAGACTGAGGACCAGAGCATCAGACTCTTCCTTAGAGTCTACGTGGTATTGTGATGTGACAGCAACAGGAAGCGCCACACATGTGTTTCTAATATTCCGACTTTCCCACACTTCTATCACTCTGCAGTGCTCCAGTAAAAGATCTGTACACAGAAAATCTACAGGCAAAAGGACAGGAACAGTCAGACCTCTTTGTAGCAGGGAGAGGCAATATATGTGGCTCCTGTGAAAGGCTCTTGTTTTTGCAGTGTTGACTTGACAAAATACCAGTGGGTTGAATGGCAACACTTGCTAGCCAATCTTCCAAGGACTATAAACAAAGAACAAAAATTATGGTTATTTTCTGTATATGAAAAACTCACTTTCTCTTTTCAAGGGTTAATGAAAGCCATCTGAATGATTGCACACTGCAGCAACAAAACAAGTTTTATTCTTTGTTCTTTACAGGACTAAAAACATAATGTTATTTGTGAAAAATGCATTGTATTTGCAATGGCTAATTGAAGAGCACAGATGGAAATGAGACCTCAGTTGATGCAAATGGAAACAACTCTGTTAAAGTCATTGGAGTTGTTTCCTTTCTTAGCACAGCGTTGTCCCGGAGATATCTTTCATTATTTGTCTTCTATCACATCTAATAAGGAATAACAGACATAAAAGACTTTGTAACAAAAGTCTTTAAAATTCAACTGTTTAATCTAATCCTTAGACAGAAAAGCTGCATCAAACCAGCCCACTGCAAAATTGTTCTTGTGTTTTAAGACACTGGGAGTTTTGTTTGTCTCAGAATTCTGTTTGCCTCTCTCTGTAAGAGAACAGAACACAATAACAGAAGGAGGATCAGGAGTGGTGGGATTGTCCCAGGGAGCTGCAAAGCAAAAGAGCAAGGCTTGTACAAATACTGGTACCAATAAAACACTTCACTGTGTTTTTGAAGACATGAGTGCAGACTTAAGTTTAACCAGATTTGGGTTAACAGATTGTCCTAGACATGTCTTCATCATTGAGAAATTTTTTCCAGGCAAAAAATAAAATTTTGGCTATTTTCCTATGATTTTCACACATTTCAGAGCCCAGCTGGAGCAACTGGGAAGGTGGATATCTGCAAAACCCATGGATAAATATGTACTCAGATCACTCCTGCCTGTGCACATTTTCCAGACCAGAAAATCCCAGCTAGAAATACAGGATACCCATCAAAAAGGAGCTGCATTTTGCATGTGTCAGATTTCTGAACAAAAGTCCAGTCCAAGCAAAGGTACAAAAAGAGGAACCCCAGAAGACGAAGTCTTGACCAATGCCTAGAAAATACTTGTGATCTGATTTTTCAGATATGAATGGAAAGAGGGGATCAGTGGAGGGCATGTTGTTCTTCACATCCTTTTCATGCGATGGATGAAAATGCAATTTTTAATTTAAACATAAAGAGAGGGACAAGTTGCTGTGTCCTATTATTTACAAAATGGGCCCTGCACCTATCACAGCATCACAAGACACACAAGACATTACAAGTACCTCAGGTTCATAACGAATTGTAATATCAAAGTCCATAGCGAAGGGAACGTTGTTGATGGCAAATCTCAGCCCAGCTCCGCTGGGAACGCGGGCGAAGCCAGATCCCGTCCATGTGACAGATCGGCCAGCACTGGGCTGCCTGAAAACCACCGACACCACCGAGTCTTGCCCAAACTGCAACGCACCCTGTGAAGACATAGTGACATTTTCAACAACACACAAATAAAAAAAAACTTAAAAAAAAACTCAGAAAAAGAAAGGAAGTCTTTTTCCTATGTTATTTTTTTATTTCAGCCATCAGTCAGCCTTATTTTCTGAACAAGCTTGTGACTGACACTCTAAGAACTCTCCCAAATGTAGGATGTTTAGGGCCACATATAGAGAAAAGCTACCTTTAGCTTTGCAACAGCAACAAGAAGAACTAGAATAATCCATCCATCTCTGTATCTTTGGCATACATCTTGGTGCACTTAAACATTGCAAATGACTTGCAAGCGAAAAAAAAAGGATCTTACCTTTCATAAGGGTTCTTTCCTTTTAAACAATTCGAGCCTACAATGGCAGTGGACACAGCACAAAACAACTTGAGCCTACAATGGCACCGGACATAGCAGAGCAAACGTGTTGATGTGTATTATAAAATGTCCAGCCCAACTGCATACTGAAAAGAATTTATTTCACTTTTGTCAGGATTGTAACATCTAGGACTGTGAATCCCACATGCTCACACAGTTCCTTGCCCTCTGTTGCAAAATAAAACTTTAATATTTGGTGTAACCTTAAGTAACTATTAAAACACTAATTTACCTGTTCCAGTCCAGATTTTCTTATGCTTCGTTTCTTGCTCCTGTTTAACACAATCTTTCCATTTTCAATCATGAACTCATACCCTTGCTTCTGGAAGTAGATGTCACACCTTGGAAGTGTGCTTGGTTTAACCTATGAAGTAAAAGTAATGAGAGAGGGGACAGCACTGCCTCAACAATGCTGAAGGGTAGGTAAGCAGTTAAATTAAAATCCACATTCTTAAAACAAACTCTATTCTCTGCTGGGTGAACCTCTAAACTATGGCCCAATAGCTGCTGGAAACCCTTTTACCTCACTCTCTTAAAATTAACTTGCACTTCCTCTTAAGCTATGTCCCAGACATCTGTTTCCCATTTAATTTTTGGACTGTAGGATGATTACTGGTTGTGATTATAGCTAAATATTTGTAGATGTATCCTGCAAATAAACATTTTTTATTATTCCTTCTCTATAGCTTCTGGACAACACATCAGAGAAGAAATGTTAGTAAACGTAGGCAGCAGAAGGACTGCATTCCAGTCCTGTACTCTGCATGGGGAACAACTACTCCCATTTTGAGGGAAAAAAAAAATATTTCTAAAAACATTACAGATAGACGCCAAATTCTTGAGGAAATTGGGCTACAATCAGTGTCATTATATAATGCAGCACGAATGAGTCCAATGGAGCAAAGAGGAGTTTGATTCTTTCTCTCTTGGAGTTTCCCAGAAGTACCACAGCTCATGATAGCTATTGGCAACACAAACACTGTCCTCTAATTTAAATAATTAAATGAATTTCTATAATTCATGCTAGACCAGCCCGCATTTAAGGAGCAGCAAGGGCAGCTTCGCAAGTCACACCATGCTGTAGCAACTGTCCCTTGGTAACAGCCACAGTCAGGGGACAGTCATGCCCATAAAGGACAAGGCTGAACTGAGGGCAATTGAGGGACCTGCTTT
>NW_010161930.1:9290-23929 GCF_000695765.1 Mesitornis unicolor | reverse complement strand
TGAAGAGTTGCTCTGGCTGCTCCCCAGACCAGGGCTCCTCTCCTCAGTCTTGGCTCCTGTGCCACCACTGTGTGGATCCTTTCGGTACAACGCCTATAAAGCCAACTACGTACCAAGGGTGCAGAGCCAGAAAGGGGCTTTGCATGCTCAGCTTCATAAATATAATAATCCAGGGGTAAAAAGAAGTAGCCTGGGGCTGGTTCATTACACTGGCGGCTCATGACATTGGGGAGACACTTGCACTGGCCGTCCTTCGGTGAGCACCTAGGGTTAGAGTTGGTAAAGGGAGGATATCAGAGTGGGTCATGGCTGGGTCCTCACAGCACGAGAGCAGCTCAGCTCCACCCTCGTTTCAGCTCTGCTTTGTTTCTTCCACTGTTGGATCGTTCCCACTATTAAATTTCTTCCTACCACCCTCCCCTTCTGATTCCTCCTTCTGATGCTGGATTTATTCATTGCTACTTTTTCCTTGCTGAGGAGGCCTGATATGCTTTGTCTTTCTCCATCCATTCCATACCTGAAACACGAATCCTTTTGTCTCCTGAGCATCCATTACTACCTATTCCTGTATCCATTTCTTGTTTGTGTTCCTATATCTATTACTGTATCTACCAGTATTCTTAAGTATCTCTTACCCATAATTTTAGAGGTAGGACATGAGATCAGAACAACCTTTGATTTGATGTGATATGGTAATTTTCAGATACTTGCACTCTTATTTAACACATCATATAATTACTGACTTTGATTAACCTGCTCACAAGGAGCTGCTCTGTGGCATCAGACCATGTGTTCCTATGCCTGAAGTCTAACAGCAGTAGTGAAGACCTCTGCCCTACAAACTCCTGAAGGAACCCAGCTGAAACGAAACTTACCTCTGAAATTATGTATTTTAAACAGGAGCAAGTACAACAGAAAAAAATAAGATATTTCTAGGTTTTAAAATAGATATGTGAAGCTAAGTTAAAAATGCAATCTCTAACTTAGTTGTAATTTCTGTTAATACTAGGGTCTCTGGTTCTCTCAAACCATGCAGTTTATATTTAATATTAAACAAATCTTGTCTTAATCTGATTCAAAGTCAGCTTCAAAGGAAAGCAGTAAATCCCATTTAAAATCACAAATAAATTTCCAAGATCCCAACATAACTTTACATTGTTTGTACTTGATTAAATTATGTCTGTAGTCTATTTTCCCATTTGTACTGACACTCTATTAACCTAATTAGAAAGTGTAGCCTAAGGGTTTATAAAAATTAAAACCAAGAAAAAACTTGAAGAACATTGACTTACAAGTTATTCTGGGACCCACCAATGTCACAGTCACACGGAGAACAGCCATACAAGCTATTGCCAAGACCCCAGTATCCTACCTGGGATAAAAAGAAAGTGGAAGATTTTTTTACAGCAAACATTTAAGTATGTAAAGCACAGCAGAACTTGTTTCCCTGGATGAATGATGCTCTGGCGCACTCCTGGGCTGCCTGCCTATGCTTGGCCATGTGAGATTTCTTCTCTCACCAGATGGCATTGGTGCTTAGTCACTGCAAGAATAGCCAGATATTTATCCATTTGTGCAAACAAGTTGCTCTGAAAACAGCAAAGATGATCTGAGATGATTTTGCATTTCCTTTGTTTCCTGTGCACTCCTCCTAGTGCAATTTGATTGCACAAATGTTTGCAAGCAGTAAAAAAGAACCAGATGTGTCAATACAGAATGAGAGCATACAGCTGTAAAATTATTTTTAATTTTGACTAATTGTTTACTTTTCTGGCAATGAAAAGGTGGGAGATGAGAGAGGGGACTTCTAAAATTACATGCAGAAGTAATAACAACACCCGAATACGTACGAGGCATTTTTCACAGCGCCGCCCCGTGGCAAACCGATGGCAGAGGCACTCTCCGGTGGCAGGGTCACAGATGGAGAAAGGCAAACTGCCAGAGGGATCACAGTTGCAGGCTGTGGGGAGAGAAACACACAGTTACTGCTGCAGGCCTTGGTGACAGCAGCAGGACTGACGCTTGCTTTAGATGTGGCATCAGTGTGACAGGCAGTCTCTGTCCTCCAGACAGATGCTCTGCAGATGGACGTGTCCTGGCACCCCACAGACCTCGGTCTGCCCTCAGGAATGGACTCTTCCCCAGCACGGACCCTCTCTGGAGGAGCAGGGCACTGGCAGAAGTCTGGTGTGGTGGTTTGTGTGCTGATCTGCGCTGCACAATCCTTGTGCGTCGCTGAGTGCCATGTGGTGGGCATAGTGTGCTCATGAACCCATGGTGTGCCTGGGTAGGGGTGGGATGTGTTTTTCAGCCTTGCTGGGAAGAATGGCTGGCTGGGAGCTCTCACAGCAAGGCAGTAGCTCCTGCTGTCTTGATGCTGCACCATGCAGTGCAGAGTCCAAGCATCCTAACAGTGATTTCTAGGATCTTCTCTGTGGCTTTTCATTCGCCCTTGTGCTGATTTTAATTCTAGAATTATTTTCATGTGTTTTAATCTCCTGTTTCAATTAAATTGCATGTTTAACTATGATTCTATTTACAACAGCCTGATTCATTACAATACACTATATATGCTGCCAGTTATTTTGCATCTTTTCCATCTCAAATGCTGCACCAGGTACATTAAATTACATTGACACTAGATTACAGTAGGCAACCTGGTATTCTGTGAAGCAGGTAGTATCTGTGCATTAATGTGTGCAGCTGTGCATTCAACTATCTCCATTTCTTAAAAGTGCTTTGGAAAGAAGAACAGAAGAGCTGGTTTACATACGCTGGCAGCCCAGGGGGTCACTGCCTCTCAGCCCGTAGTAGTTTGCCCTGCACTTGTCACAGCGGACTCCCTCCACGTTCTCCTTGCAAGGGCACCGACCCGCAACTGTCCCCAGAGCAGGATCTGTGCGGCTCTCACACACGCCGTTGTGCACTGTACCTTCCAGGTCACAGTTGCAGGCTACAGGCATGGTCAAGAAGACATAAAAAAAGCACATTTGGATGTAAGCATGAAAATGCAATTACAGAGCTGCAGGTAGGCACAAATTCAGGATTTTTGTAAAGATTAGAGACATTCATCCATGCTCACTGTGTTGGATGCTTTACAGTTTTTGCACAGCCACTGTTAGGAAATACAGGAGTGTTTCCAAGATCTACTTTTTCTCTGGAGGAGAGTTACAGTCTTCAATTTAGTAGAAACACACACTTTGTCTTGGGTAGAAATAGGCATTACTCATCCACTCCTTACCCTCCTAGAGTGCCTGGGTAGGAGAGGGTCCTATAACTATAAACTATAACTTTTGGAGATGCTCTCATGAAACCTGTAGGATTGCAGAAGGGTATTACATGTGAGCCACCTCCCCAGAGCTGGTCTGAGTTGGTCATGGCTGAATTATTTACTGGAAGCAATGGTACTTGTGGATTCAGCAGGGGACAATACCGTCATGATGCATTCCCTTTTTTCCTAAGGCACTACCCATTTCTCACAGCAGAGCTGACATCTACCACATCACTTCCCTGGCTAATGTCCTCTTGGCTCCTTAAGGACTTGTCATGCCAAACAATTAATACAATTAAATTATACTCAGAGCATTTTTTCCCATTCTATATTAATACTGAATTTAGCTCACCTTTCAGAAGAAGACCTTTCATGCCTGAAAGGTTATTTTTCTTATATATGGCAGGTATCTAGCAAAAGTTGTTGCTCCTCCCATCATTTTGCACCTGTCCTGTAATCCCTGACTATCACAGAAGCAAAAGCACTATTACTATTCAAATTTATATTGATGTTGTTCAAGAAGGATGATAGCCCTGCTGGATTTCAAACTTCAGTTTAGCGATGAGTTGGAACAGGCAGCCATTTTCACAATGCTGTTTGAAGGATGCTATCATGCAGCTACTTTATAAGGGAGTTTGGATGTTATAGGTTTGATGACACTTTTACAACCACATGAACATTCAAGCATGGAGATGCCATAGGACTTAGAGCAAAGAGAACCAGAACCACCCTGTTTTGAGTCATTCTTACAGAAGGTAAAAAAAGGAAGCTTACGGAGGCATGCCTGAGGGTCTGAGATGGCTTTCAGTGGATCCCGGTAAAAGAAAGGCTTGCACTGGTCACAGTGTTGCCCCATGGTGTTGTCCTGACAGTCCTCACAGACACCACCACTGACCCTGCCGCTGGTCTGGTACGTGGCCATGTCAAAGTGGCATCTGCCAGAGTGGCCATTGCAGTTACACCCTGAAACCAAATCAAACAGTGGTGTATTTCACACCATGACTCCTGTTATTGTGGTCTTGTCACCACTGCTGTCTACCATTAACTCAGGGTTATCTGTTACCCACATGATTTCAGTTTCCCAGCAAGATTATAGCTCCTCAGGCCCTGTGCTTCAGAGCTGAGGAAACATTGGAGACTCATGACAGAACTGGGCCCTACACTTGGAAAAGTGCCCATGCAGGTGAGTGTCCTTGATACGCAGTGGGAAACACTGTTCCACTGAAGAAAGATCGAGCTGAATATTTGTTACAGATCTTAATATATTGTTCTTGTATATCCTATGTTACTCACTATTGTGGAAATAAATAACTTACACTTGTCTAAATTCTTCTGTCATTCACAAGAAAGACCCTATGCAAACCAATGAATGATCTTTTTTGCATTAGTTGCTTTTTCCTCTTATTTTTTCTCTTTATGAAAAATAGGAAGATGAAACAGCTCTCCTTTTGCAGGGCAACACAGTACCAATGGATACAGGAAGCCACCTATTTTCTAGAGGAGGCACAGAAAAGCCTCCCTCCCAGAAACCAAACCATCCCATTATGCGTTGTACTGGGATTGTGCTACACCCACCCCCCCAGCTATTGAAAAGGAAAATCATGTGTTTGAGTTACGTTTGCAAGCATTATCTTGTGCCCCTTCAGCTGGCCTCCAGGGAGTATCATTGTAGAAATCTTTACATCTTTCACACGACAAACCTTCGGTGTTATGATGACAGATACATTTCCCGTGGACCTGCAACGCGGTGAGAACAGAGAGGAGGTGACATGAGAGGAGAGATCTGCTCGAGGTGTGCCAGCAAGATCAGGAAAATTCAAAGCTCTTTGGCTCCCTCAGCTGACGAAATTTGTAGCTATTTCAGTAAAAGCTCTGAAGAATACATGCAAGCTTTAACCAAATAGATTTAAAGACATTGAGCAACATTAAGAAAAAAAGTACTTCTAGAGATGTCAAAGGAGACTTCAACTTTTTAAATTCTAACTCTCTCTCCCTACATGTCTCTATATTGAGATACATATTTTCCAGGAGAAAAAAAAAACTCTTGTTCCCAGAAGGAAAGAATTCACAATCAAGTTATTGAATTTTTTAATAATCCATTTTTCATGGATTAGCTTTGCATTATCAGCTATTCTTTGTGCTGTTGCCTCCTCTTCCACCGCAGAGCCCCAGAGCCCAGCTGGAGTGAGGAATGCACCCAACAAGTGGCCATTGAAGTCTGCACACATCACAGGCTACTTACTGCATTACGTTTGCACCATTACAACTCTGGTATTTAGCTGCTATTTTCAACATGTCTTGTCCCAGTTGCTTTTGAAACACCATACTAGTGCCAACAAAGGGACAGCTGCTGAACAATCCAGTCCAGGGTTTTAAAGGAAGTAGCTGTATCGACACATTTTACAACTTGGAGTTGCAAATGTTCAATACAACCTTCATCAGAAAACTTCCTTCCTCTCCTTCCATCTCTTCCTTCCCCCAAAATACCAGGTAGGAATTGCCCTTGTTGGACACAGCGTTAACAACTCACCATCCCAGGCTGATGGAAAACATCTCCCCGCAGATTCTGCACGGGATCACACTGGCTGGCGTGGCCATTGCAAAAGCAGCTGCCCCGCACAACCATCTCATAGACAGCATAGTAGTACTTTTCGAGGGGATCACTGTGCCTTCTTCCAAGCAGAGCATCTCCAAGGGTGTGCAGTTTAGTAAAATTGATCCTTAGGTTTGTCAGCGTAATGAGGTCTGGAAAGAAAGAAGAGAAATCAAGAGCGCAAGTGCACTTGCAGATGAGCAGTATGAAATCTCCACCTTGGATCAGTCATCCAAGAATTCCCCTATTCTGTAGAAATAGTGAAAATTATCTAATATTGGCCTAGACCAGTAACTCGTGCAGTGCCAGGGCATGGACTGACTCCTGGCACACATCTCTGTAAGCGTTAGCACCCTCCTTGGTATGGCTATGGCCAGGGCAAACCATTTATTTTCCTTGTCAATATCTTCATGGGTTCATGTACAGCTCTGGGGCTGCTCTCAAAAGGCAGTGTGGAGTGGACCACCTGATCCCAGAAGGAAAGATAGTTCAGCTGCATGCATAAGCTCGGCAAAGCTGTGCCATTTGCCCTCAGAGCTAGAGAATAACATTGGTCCATTTTATTTGTTAATACAGATGTCTACCTATGATCTTTTGGTACATAAGTTTCAACATCATTGACTTAAATCAGCTGACTCTTTCACCCTTTCAGTGTACAAAACAAGCAACACCAGCAAAGTTACCTCTGGAGAAAACCTGTACTGTCCATACCTTGGATATATGGCACATATGGATTTTCTATTTCAAAGCTGGGATCCAAAGCTTTTAAAACAACCTGCAAAACAAATTAACACAGCTCTGTAGATCATTGAAGCTACTATTTCTGGATATAAAGTCAGTTACCTGAGACCCATTAGTTACTAATGCCACTTTACTGATCCCATAAAAGAGAAAACACAAGGCTATGGCTCTGATTCAGCAAGTGCTCTCACCCTTTCAACCTGGCCTTGGCTGAGCAAGGCAAAAAGACCTTTTGGTGGATTGATGTGTCAGGAGGAAGGAAAAGCAGTGCCCTAGAGTGATGTAGAGATGAGACCAGCACCTACCAAAGGGAACAAAGGACAGGCCCCTGACTTCAAGGGTAGAGGCTGATGCAGAGTCAAGATGTCTAATGAGTGGGACTGCCATGTGAATTTGGAAAGCAAGAAAGAGCAATAGAAGGTTTTGTACAAGTTGTTTTATGAATTCATTTGGACGTGAAACTGAGAGTAAAGTGCAGTGTTTATCTTTCCCTCTTACTTCAGTAAAGGGAATAGCACTTCATGTCTCAGAACCTGTGTAAGTGGATCTGATGAATACAGGCAAGAGACCCTCAGCTCCAGAAAAACAGCCACATATGATCTGAACTCAAACACAGGCACTCAACAATACCTCGCCTTCAGTGGAGGGCTCAATGTCTGAATATCTTGAATCACAAATTATGTCTCCCACACTTTTCGCTGGACCAGAAGATATGTTGGGAAAAGAAGCTGAACAGTCCTGTGCAAAATATCTAAATGCTTTCCAGGTCTGACCAAAGTCAGTGGAGCGCTCCACCAGCATTGCTGCAGGCCGAAATGTCTGCAAGAAACATTATTACAAGAATTCATTAACTAGGTGTTGATAAGACATCTCAGAGGTTGTCTTACTGACATTGCTGTTTGGAGGATGTCCACAGCTGCCAATTAAAATTCTGTGTGTGGGAGCCTGCAGGCTCCCTGCAGGGCTACTGTGCTGGTTACATGATTCTCCAAACAAGCAGTATTCCTCATCTGAACCCACTCAGCAACAGGGAAGGACAACCTTCCACATAGATATAAGATTACTTTCTAAGTAAGGAGGTTTACCATAATAATGTAGGAATTTTGTAGAAAAAAATTGTAACCATCTGGATCACAATGGATATGCGTGAGAAGACTGAACTAAACTTGAAAGAGCAACTTCAGGTCAGAAATGTCCTAAATTTTTAGGGCTTATTTTGCAATTTATTTTTTTTTAGCTTTATTTTTTGGATGTATAGACCAGAAGGCACATGAATAGGAAGCTATTCAGTCTATCCTCCTCCCCGAAGGCAGGAGCAACTGTAACTTAACCATACTTGACAGCTGTTTATCTAACCTGTTCTTACAAACCTCCAAAGATGGAGCTTTTACTGCCTCTCTAAGCAATTTATTCCTGTGGTTAAGCAATTAGTGTATAGCATTACATAAAAGCTCTGGTAAAAAATGTACCTTAAAAGTCAGGATAAGATGGCTGAATTGGAATAAAGTTTCTAGGTCCAATCTAATGCTGACATGGTCAACGCCTGAAAAGAGAATGAAGACGAAGAGCACAATGCACACATTGGAGGGGTTGCTGAGAGAAGCTTTCCCATGGTGAAATTAAAGATGCCTTTTCCAGCACAGCAGCAAGTCTTTCTAGGGCATACCCTGTGCACAAATCCAGCATGGGGCTGGATCACTCTTTTGGGGGCAATGCAATGCATTGCCTTTCCAACACTGGCACCGGCAATGCTGCATGTCACTGACACTGCAGGAGGTGGTTGAAGGTCTTGTTCAGATCATTTAGTCTGTAAGTGATGGTAATGTTCTGGGCTTATGTCTTCCTATATCCAGCAAGACCTTTAAAAAATTCCATCCAAATAGTTTGTTTATTTCTAGGAGAAATCTCACATTAACATTGTGCAGTAATGTTTTCTCAAAGAAACTTACCGTTTTCTGACTGCCACCACTTCTTTTTCCTAGCAGGCTCGAAACTTGTGATAACATTTTCAACCATGTGACTGTTGTGCTGCATATAGGGATTATATGGGTATCTGGAATCACAGAGAAAGCACTTCTGTTCAGCCTAGAAAACAAAACAAGCGGGATAAAAGATTAATTTCGTCTCTAAATATCCAGTAGATATATACGTATTTATGCCATTGCAAGATTAAAGCCTGTCATGTTGCTTTGGGTGCCTGTGTTTTTAATCACTCAGGCTTTCATATGTAAGGAACAAGCCCAGGAAAACCATCATATGCACAAACCGCGCAGATAGTGAATGTTGGCCTCAGTTTGCCCCAAGTACTCTATAAACAATTCACTTCTTCAGTTGTGGAAAAGGGATCTCAGTAAAAGCAAAGAAATAAGTTTGTCAAGGCACTGATTCTGGGTTTAGCTGCCAGAGGGTTTGTATTGCAAGGGTTTCTCAGGAGACATTTAAATTTTAAAAGTTGAGCTTTTATTCATGTTTCATAAAGGCTGTAGAAATTTTCAGCCAGAGACAGCAGCGAGGAGGCAGAGGGGATACAAGGGAGGACTGGATGTTTCAAGATCTGAAGAAAGCTTGAAGAGGAACATTTGCTAAATCATTTACACATATTTTTCCTCTCTCTTTCGCAGATTTTCAGCAGCTCAGAGACCCAGCCAGGAGTGGCAGACAGATGCTGTTGTACAAATGGAAGGCAAGGCTGGATCCAGGTACAATGCAACTAGGTGGTCTGGGCTGACATCACCACCCACACCACTGTCAGTCCCTTTTGTAGGCATAAGCAAACTAGAAAAGTTGAAAAATAATGCAAAGGAGGAAAATCAGGATGTGGATAGGATGAAAGGGTCTTGTTTGAAAATGTAACAAGCAGAAGATTAAGGTGGCAATGATGAGCCAGTATCTCAGTGCTGAATGAGAGGCCTTTGTCTGAAAAAGGGCTTTGGAAGTGAGGGCAGGGAGCTCCTATTTAAGGTGTTAAGAGGGGTATTAAATGGGAGACATAAGGAGAGGTGACAAGGTCAACATGCCGGGCTGGAAGATGACCCATGCTGAGCCATGCAGACAAGCCCAAGCTGCAGGCGACCGCAGCCGGCAATGCCACGAGGAAGCAAACGGCAGTGGCTGTGCCAGGGGATGCTCAGGCTATGCAGGGGCGGCTGCGCCACACAGACGGACTCTACAGATTTGGGCAGAGCCTGAGTGCAAGGACACAGGTATAAGCCAAAGCAGAAGGTGATGCCCAAGCTGTGTGCCTGGCCAGCAGGGACACTGGCAGGGGGAAGGAGAGACAACACAGGATCTACAAAGAAGTATTAGGAATGGTTTGGACATCTTTGCATTATGAAATTACCTGAGAATTATTCACATTTAAATAGAAAAAGAGATATAGATTTACAGGTATGGTATAATTCATGTGTTTTAAACATTATGATAAATATATATTATATTCAGCCATTTTATACCACACTTTATCAATGTGCAATTGTACAATTTAGAAGATGAGACAAAAATACAAAAGATACTATGTCATCTTATTTTAGAAAGCTCTGGTATGGACAGCTCAGGTTATTGAAGCATTTGGCAAGACTGTGCACACCCACTCTCTGGTTTACATAGATATATACAATATGACACTCAGTCAACTTATGTTTAAGGTTGCTCCATAAAAATCTTTTTGTGCCCGAAAGGACAAGCACATGCATGTCCACATAAGGCAAGCCTGGCAGATCCCATTTGCCTCTGAAGTGTGCAGCTTTATACTCTCCTCAATACTGAGTCCTTCTCCTTTTCCTTTCAAAGCATGTGTAATTACTAAATCTAATCATAGGGCTAAAAACCACTTAACCTACATTTAGAAACAATAAAACACATTAAAGACTGAAAATGATTTGCAGTGCTTCTTTTGAAACACAAAGCAGTTGAACTCCAATTTTTTTTCAAACTGAATTTTCAGTAAGACATCCCAGCCGAGTCCTGGCAGCTTTCCATGCTGACTAATACAAACTTTCACAAGTGAGGTTTGCTCTCCTCATGATGCCTGGCACAGGTCATCAGGAGGGGAACTGGTGGAGGAAGCACTTGGCTTTGGAAGAGGCAAAGCTTTCTGGCCAGCCTCCAGCAAAGCATTCAAGAATGTGCTGGTAAGAAGGAGAATCAAGTTGAGGGGGACTCTCCGATACAACGTAGGTGACACACACATTTAAGGAGAGTTGGTACAGCAGATCACATTGGCAGAGCACAAGCCTCTCTCTCTCAGGCTCTGCAAAGCAGCAGAATTTGTAGTTGTCATCTCCTTCAGGAGACAGTCACCAAGGGTCAAGATACATTGAAGCAGCATTAAATCACAGGGATTATTGCGGAACAGCTGTTCTTTTTCATGAGTCTGTATTTAAATAATTCAAAGGATAAGCACAGACTAGTGAAAATATTTTTTTTTCTATTGCTCTTTGATCTCCTCTTAAAAAGGGGGAAAAAAAGGGCAGTCATCCAGCTAAGGGCCAGAAAGACGATGTCTCTGAGGTGGCCCTTTGTGCCTGTCTACCAAGCAGTGCCGAGAATCAAAGCACAGTCAGCGATTTAGTGCCCAGGATCCACTTGTTCAGACAACATGGGGAAAATCAGCAAAGGGTGAAGAGCAGCTTACAGGCTCTTTTGGAAGAGAAAAGGAGTCTTTACATTTTGCAGAAAAATGTTTCAGTGAGTAACTTGGAGCAGTGCTTGCTGCCACCTCAGCATGGCAGAGCTTTGCACTGTAAATGTGTCACACCATTTTGCCAGAAGGTCATAAACTGCAATTATTTTCAAATGCTTATAAATTAAGCTGTGTTTTATTAACTTCCTCTTCAGCCTACAGCTGGTATTTAGTGAAAATATTTATATTTGCAGCAATTTATTAGCTCAATGGGTCCAAATCCTCCAGGATGTGCAACAGGGGAATTGCTGTTTCTCCCTGCCCATGGCTCCAGCACACCATCTGGTCTTCCGCAACCCCCATCACTGCAACCAAGGAGCAAGAGAGATCCCTCTGATCACCCACATTTCAGATCTGCCCACCCACCCACATGGCCAAAGACTGGACTACACCACTCATTTTTCCCTCTGCTGAAGATGGCTTTCTGCTTTTATCAACATGTGAAGAATATGAGATCAAAAGACATGAGAGGACATGGTGTGAATCGCTTAACAGGCTGCCTCAGGTCTCAACACTGTATGGGACATGTCCTCCAGCGAAGTCCCATCAAGGCAGTGCCTACAGCCTGCAGGACCACACTCCTCCTGCTAAGCGCTCACATGCAAACTGCGGTCTTCATCTCTGAGGCAGGAGTGGGAAAAGAACCTGCAGAGCAAAGCTCCTTCAGAAATCCCTTTGCTCATTTTCATCTCACAGATATTTCTCCCTCTTGAGATGCTATACATCACTCTAGAGGCTGTTCGTTGCCAAACTGTCTATAAGTTCTGCAATACGGCATAGCCTTCCGCCAGGCTTACATTATACTGTCTGATGGTTTTGCAGACAACTTCAGTAGAAACTTCCTAGTCTGGGTAATTTCTTTTTACAGATGAGAATATTGTTGGTAAGCAGAGTTCAGTTTATTAAAAAAGAGCTAGCAAACCAACCTCTAGGTAGCCTATGATGCAGTATTTCTGAGGCCCATTCATTCCACAGGTTGATGATGCTGTTAACTGCTTGCTGCGACCCAGGAGGAGGTCCCCAACGGCCGGGTGGCAGGACCCAGCATCACAGTCATCCTGTGCATGCTGGTGTCTTACCAGCACTGAGCACAAAAGAAGATCAAAAAGAGATGAAATTGTTTTATATACCGAGCAGTATTCTCCAGAGAAAATCAGTTACATTCTAACATCAACATAAAACTAAATTATCCTTTGCCTGTACGTCTTTTGTCCTTAATATAATTTGGTAGAATCTTAAGAGCTTTGTTAATGAACACATCTGCTAAAAAATCCTTACAAAAATATAGCCTGCACATTGCAAATCTATGTTAAACTTAAATTCTCAGCACATTATTGCACAGTAAACATGCCAATCTGCTATGAGCAACAATTTATCATGCTTCCTACCCTGGCATACCCATAGCCAGCACTCCTACATCAGAATCCCAAGCATTTAAATTGACTCTGTGAGCAGAGCCAAATTTGGATTAATTCTGCTGATTTCTATTTACTTCCAAGTGATAATGGGGGAACTGAGACCCAAATTGATGTCAGGAGTCCCTGAGATTTTCTGATTATTTGCAATTAACCTCCTGGTCCAGTCCCAGAACCCTCTGTTCAGACCTCATGGAGTGGTCATTAATAATTAAACAGAATAATTCTTAATTCTCTAAACAATTGCAGGATCTTTTGGGGTTTTTTTTTCCTGAAACAACTTTAAATATTTTCCCCATTATGTTAAGGCTTCCCTTACAGGGCTTGTCCTTTTAAACAAGTTCTGTCCTGAAACCCTGAACAGGAATGGGTACCTTGGAGGCTTTATCTGTTCAACTTTACTTGGCTCAACTTGTTATAAAAAAGTGCAGCTAAAAACCCCACCACTGATACATGAAGATCCCACAGCACACTAGAAAACTAATGTAATTACAACAGTAAAAATACAGTATTTTACAGCCAGATTTCAGTCTATGGCTCAGGCTATACTTCAGATGATGAGTGACGCTTGACTCTCTAGGTATAAAGCAACACATAAGTTTGGTTAGCCTGCTCTTCTTTATTTATGCAGATCCACGCTCATTATTCATTAGCAGATATTGATTGCCCCTTTCAGGACCTGATTCAGACTCAATTACAACATGTATCTTTTCTTTGTACTTCAAGGTTTCATATCACACATAGCTCCTAGGCAGGAGAATGGGGAATAAGGACTCACTCACATGTGTCTTACTAACGTACTTAAAAGAACCACTTTAACAAGTGTGAGAGAGATGTTAATCACAAGTTAATATTTCAGAATTGGCCTGAGTACATCTGTACTTACTGAGGTGTAACAGCATGGCCAGCCCCAGCCTCATGCCTCCCCGTGAAACTCAAACTGGTGCTGCTGCAAGAGAAGGACTGATGGGTCGCCTGGTGCTCTGCCTCACCAAGGCACTCCTTGCATGTAGGCTTACCCAGAGCTTACCTTCAGTAGTGTGACAAAGCTGTAATAAAAGTATAAAGATTAAAAGGAAACCCTGGCTTTGATTTTGTTCCAGTGAAAATATCTCATGACAGAAATTTCGGCATTGAAACTGGGATGAAAGCAGAGGAACACCTCACAAGGGCTTTTGGAGAAGACTGAACACATATTCACACTTACTGTAAAATAGAAACAGAATGCTATATCAAAAATATTGTAGTATTCAAATACAAGCTCTTTAATCTTAATTAGATTCAGCAGGGCTGTCTGCAGAGATCTAACTCCTTCTCTGGAGCTTCATGCTTCTTGCATTGACTTAAAACAAAGACCAAGGTCCTAATGAAGATGCCACTGAGAAATGTTTGAAGTCAGGTGCTATGAATTTTGGCAGAGACAAGATTATAATCGCATCTCTGAGTGTGGTGAGGAAAAACAGGTAATGTCAGTGTCAATGCAAAAGACTCATACAGGGAAACCTCAGCGTGAACCCAAGGGAGGTTTATTGTGGTATTTACTTCACATTTTTCCTCTTCCTCCTCACCTGGAGGAAAGTAAGACTTGCCAACACAAAATCTCTGTTGGAAATACAGAAGGCAGTCATGGGTATAAAAGACAAACCAGCATCCTGCCACCAAGTAGAGTTCCCAAACCACAACCTGCCCCCATCTTTGTGCCTTCCACCTCTTTTTCCACCTGTAGTCACCAGCAGGGCCTGAGCGCCCTGATGCTGCTCCAGCTGCTGGGGCATCCCTGTGTGAGTGCACCCAAAGTGCTGCTTCCCAGCTTCATTCTTGTTCCTTGCCTTCATACAGCCATCACTGTGCTGAATGAGCTAAGATGAAATACCCTCCTCAGAGTAAGGGGAACATAAGCAAAGGCATTCAAAGTAGATGACAACCTAGATGGCTATT
>NW_010161930.1:0-9259 GCF_000695765.1 Mesitornis unicolor | reverse complement strand
GGAAAGCTACCAAGGGTCACCAGCATTTTGTGCTGCTTTGGCTCCTCTCACCTGCCATGACCACAGAGATTCTGATGTGTAATGGGGAGACAATGCTGGCAAGCATCTGTGCAGCTGCACTGGGCTTTCCAGTTACAGAGCAAGCTGGCAGCGAAGCCGGTGTCCGAGACAAAACCGAGCAAACATTTTCCTGCTGTGCTGCACTTTAAATTTTATACTTTGCCAGAATAATGGACAGACTCAGAGATTACTTAAGCTGCAATCACTGCCACAGCACTGTAGTGTAATATAGGTATCCACGATAAGAGTAATCTTGGTAGGCACACATCCCAGTCCCTACCCTGTCTGATACCATGATGATCAGTATCAGTGATATCCTAAACAGGACTTCTTTTAACAGAGAAACAAGGACCAGCAAAACCCCAGCATACTTAGTTCCATGCTTAGCAGGAAAATTAAATAGTGAAGAGGTCTTACCTGGGTTTCAGACAGCCAAGTGCTTCAGCTGGAAATGAGCAGAGCCGTCTGAGGGGAGCAAGCAAAGGCAGACCTGTGTGCTCCAGCTGGAGAAGACAGCACGTCCCCCGAGGCACTGAGGTGTAGGTGAGAATGAGACCCAGCCTGCAACCTGCCAAAGGCTTGATTTGTGAACACTCTCTGCCAGAGCTTCTGGCATCAGCAACTATGCGCAGTGAAAGAAAATTGTGACAGGTTAAGTTCACGGCAGAAAAAGATCATGCAACTGAAAAGGTTGGGACTCTCGAAGCGCAGGCAAATAACTCTCTAATTGTTGTTTAATTAAACAAGTGTTCAGTTGGTCCGATTTGCAACCAAACATCAGAGTCTTTACAGCCACTTAACAACAGAAACCTAAGTGGCACTGGTCTACCTGAACATGGGACTCCTCACAGTGGGGGTGCAAACCGTCTGGAATAGCTGATTTGGGGTTTTGGGGTGACTGTAGCCATGCTTACCTGAGAGCTGTGATTGCACTCGTGTGGACATATCAAACCAGCTTCAAATTAGCTCAAGCTCTGGATCACCATCATGAGCACTAGGCTTTTTTCCATTTAAAGCTACAGACAAGATGGTGACTTGAATCACAGCTTTGCATTTCAGCACAAGCTTTGCCCATAGTACCCACAGCAGCAAGCACGGGGCAGGGTGGTGTGCAGCCTACAGCGCGGTCATGGAAAATGTGGTGATAGAGCAGCTCTGAAATGGAGTTCACCAGCTCATGCACAGAACTGGCCACTGGTTTTTGATGTCTTTGTTGAAACCTGTGGCACTTTGATTCCAGTTTTCAGAATGGCAGGCCGTCTCGGATACACATTTTTAGTTGCGATATATTTGTTACCAGTTCTCCTCTGATTGTTTGTAAGGCTTAATTTGTGATTGTCTGGAAAGTATCATCACATCCTCAAATAGCAATCTTTCTAAATGCGTAAAAGATACATTTTATAAACTATTCATTGCTTTTCTTTTGGTAGTTCCTATTTTTAAAAAAAAACAAAGCAAAACAAAATGAAATAAATATGTATTCTTCAATCCTATTGCAATGCTTAGTATCCTCTGCCATTACTATGATTGTTCACTTTAGTGGAAATAATTAATATACTTACATTTTCCTCAAGTGCATGTGGAAATTACTTGTGGGAGACATTCTTCAGGCCAATTTAATCTGCATTTTGTTTGTATTCATGCATGATTAATTATTGTACAGATGGTTTATATTTAGTGGGTTTCAATATTAAGAAATAAAAGAATAAGTGATACATTAAATACACTAATTTTACTTTGTATGTGTAAGCAGTATGTCAAATGCTCTTTGAAGGAGTGATATATAACTGAAGAAGGTATTATTATTATGATGATGCTACTAAATTATAGAATGGTTGACATTTTATTAGCATATTTGATACCAAATTCAGATTTTCTTACAGAGAAGTTATGTGAGAATATCAAGGAAGATTTATTTGCAGCATATAGGCAGTCCAGTGTTTTGATTTATGTAGGACCCCAAACAAGAAGGAGGTTTCAAACTGCTTGAGGCAGGGATTAAGAAACTTCTTTCTTGCTTATTTAATCTCTCCACTGGTAAAGGCTCTGGATTTATAATGCATCACTCGTTCCATGCTGGCTGGAGGGTAGAGAGCATTGGTGTGTGATTTTTCACGTCATGACATGTCCAATGGTTGTAATTTCTTAGGCCCAAGGCATATCCGTAATTCACACAAAGGACAGGAGTTGCTAGCACTTGGGCATGTGTTCTCTTCACGGACACCAGCCAGCAGTGAGGAAGGGGGCCTGAGCAGAGGCAACAGCCCCGCTCCAGAGCCTGCCCTGGGACACTGGCTGATGGGTAGCCGGCACCCGCCTGTACAGATACACACTTTCCGCCAATGGACATTCCAAAAAAACGTCGCTTTGGGTATATGGATCTTTTACCCTGTAATGAAAATGTGAAAAACATTATAAAAAATAAAAATAATCCTGGTTCTATTTAAAGTTTCAGCGAGAAATAAAATTATTTGAGCCTGGGATTATTCTTGCCATGTAAAAAGTAGTATTTCATCTAAATAAATCACCTGGACTTCCTTTAGAGTCAATGGAGAAAGACAGGGACCCCTATAGGGCCCATCCCACCACCTTCTTTAGATACTTACTTTAAAAGCATAAATCCCCCTTTGGAGGTTCCTGCAGCTTTCCTTTGGTCATGCGCAGCCCAATTCACTACTTTGGAGAGATGTTTGCATTTTCAGCAACAAAAGTGGACTGAAGTGAATCCCATCCATAAAGAACTGGCCAAAATCATAAATGAAATCCAATGGTCTGAAAAGCAAAACCATCTTGCTACCTTTGTTTCTCTCCTCTTTTGTTTCTGCTCTCATTTGTTCCAGCATATCTTATGCTTAAAGTGTAATATCTCAGAGGCAAAGACTGTGCCGTTTTTGGCTTCGTACTTATTGAGAGAATGTAGCACTGAATAATAAAAACAGAATGAAGTATAAGCTTATAATAAAATATTTTATTTGACAGATCTGATCAGGAGAGCGCTAAGGACACCAGAAGATTATGCTCTGGAGCTCAGGGGCAGGGGAGAGGAGGCCACCCTGTCCCCCAGTCTCTTCACCTCCGCATCCCACCAGCTGGCTGCTCCATATTTTGCATCCTAGAGCAAACAGCTGCTTTTAAAATTGTATTTAATAGTTGTTTTAATGATCTTTTCCGCATTTCAAAATGATGTAGTCTATTTATAATTTATGAGAAACTTTTTCATTTTCTAACAGTTACAGCCCCTCATGGTGCTCTTCACCTTTTGTGTGCAAGTCAGATATTTGAAGTCTTTGGTTTTTTCACCACAAACAAGAAATCCAGTTTCAACTTGAATATTATCTCCCTGGCAGGCACAGCATTGCTGATTGTTGTAATCAACACCAAAGAGACAAAAAGAGAGGATGATGAACTGTATTATTTTAAAATATCAGTGTGATTGTCAAAGTACTATTCAAGAGATATATATTCAAGATATAACATTCCATGTTTTTTCCTATGGTTCTGACATTTCCAAGTTGACAGTGCAACTGGCAGGATGAGAAGTCTGGCTTCTGTTAGTTTATTCAGAATCAGTGAGTTCATCCAGTACAACTGGACAAGGCTGTTTCTAGGAACCTTCTCACATCAATAAAAAAAGGGCTTGATTTTTTTCACTTTTCATTGCTTATTGGCCTATTAATCAGAAATAATTATTCTCCTTAAATTCAAAAGAAAAATGGATCACTGTGTGTGAAAACAGCAGAGGTGAATAAATGCAAAAAAAAAAAAAAGGGGAATATGCTCAGGAAGAAACAGTTGAAGTCACATATGAGGAAAAGGAAGCAAAAGAGCTTTTCCAACCTCCACAATGTGTTGCAGCCTGGTCTGCAGGGCTGCCTCTGGACCTCCTCTTCTTCCCTCCCAGCTGGACCTCCTGGTTGAACCCCAAGTCTGCTTCACCCTTTATCGAGTTGGGGTATCAACAACTCCCATTACCAGTACCCACCTCTGGCCACCGTATCTGGATGGGACTGCACCCACCAGTGACAGACTGCATGTCAGAGACACAGCAGTATTGATGCCAGGTATCAAAGGCTGAAGCCAGAGCACCAGCCATGGAGAACTGTTAGATCAGCACAGCCATATGGTGAAGCTGAACTCCTAGGGGCTTTGGATGCCCTCCCAAAGGGGCCTGTCCCCCTACCACAGACCCCATGAATAGTCTTACCCCTCTTGTGGCAGTGACCATGGCTCTTCAGGGCTTGAGATCTGGCTCTGCTTTTTGTTTTGCACATCGTTAGAATAGCTACAGTGACCTTTTAGGTATATTTCTCCAGTAATTATTTTTTATATCTGAATAATAAACCACAAAAATCCATGGAACTGGCATCCCCCGATGAATGCTACCCTTCAGGTGAGAACCTAAAGTGAGGTCCAGCCTGAGGAGCCACAGATAACTCTCCTTTTGTGTGCCCTCCTCTCTCCCTTCTCATTTCTTGCACACAGCTGCGTTTCCACAGCTGTTTGGAGAACCTTTGTTGGCTCACTATGGATATTGAGACACCAGCAAACACCCAGACTGGAGAAGTGCTTCACCCTGGAGTACTTGCTCCTACGGGCTGTTGTCACCCACAGCTTGGAGTTGCAGGAGTTAAAAGCAGCTGTATTTATATTGATGACTATATCAGGAATAATCTGAAGTCTCTGGAAATAAGACAACCAGAGAAGATTCTTAAAAGCTAATATTTGCTCTTTTATTTTAGCTACATGGAAAGGTTTGCTTGTTAGGGAACTGGTGCTTGTTTCGAGCCATTCAAGGCAAAGTGCTTCACATTAGTCAGAAAAAACTAATTATATTGACAATTTGACCAAATATTTTTTTGGAAAGACGTTTCTTCAATTACTTTCTTAAAGAAAACAAAACCTGCAAAGTACACACAACATGGGCCAGAGGGTATGGTCCTTCCAACTCTTCCAACAAATTGACTCAAGCAGCGTGAAGAGCAGTTACTGAATTAGATTTACCAATATGCTTTTAAAGAGTCAATCATAGCTTGTTTTAAAATATCAAGCCATATTTTGACAAATAAAAGACCAAAGAAAACACTTAGTAAACCAGGGATTAAAATTCTATTATAGCTTTAAAGTACAATTTGTACGAGGACAATACACACAGAGCTAGGATGATGGCAAGAGTCTTTTGCAGGACAGCCACTGCCCTGCAACACAAAATAATGAAGCTTCTCAGTAGAAAGCTTTTTCCACCATGGTCTCTCTTAATAAGCTGTAACTGTGCTCTTATTCACCTAATGTTCCCTGTGCTGTTGAAAGCACTAAGAAAAGATTGCCCTACTTTTATACACCTAAATTTGTGGTAATGTTCTGTTTTAAATCTCTATTATTAGATTTTCCATACTTGTCAGCCTAAATTACTTTTCTCTAGGTTAAGGTTAATTCTTCTGCAAAGGTTAAATTGATGTTGTTTAGAAATTACTCTGGGCTTAGAAAATCTCTCTGGCCCCTGAGGAACCTTTGTGGTCTACTGGCTTAGAAATGTTTTGTTACCAATGCAGAAACCTTCCATACTGTAGTCTGTTTGAGAACTACAGTGTATGTTTGAGGTTTGTTTGGGGTTTTTTAGGAAAGGGGGGAATAAACAAAAATCAAAATCGAGGAGACCACAATTTTAAGAACAAACAAAGGGAAAACAGTCAATTCCACAAGCTCCCAAAAAAAGCCCCTAGGAAATTGAGGCCACTGAGGGAAGAACCTGACAGATGGAAGGATGGCAGCTTCAGTTTGAGGAGAGA
Organism: Mesitornis unicolor; assembly: GCF_000695765.1. Lineage (NCBI taxonomy): Eukaryota > Metazoa > Chordata > Aves > Mesitornithiformes > Mesitornithidae > Mesitornis > Mesitornis unicolor. The sequence continues at coordinate 3,413 of NW_010161930.1, read as the reverse complement.
AAACAGTGGAGAGAAAAATGTGTTCACTGGAGGACAACGGTAGTGGCAGCAGCAGGATCCACTGCAGAGCCACCGAAGCCTGGTGGCTTGAGAGCTTCTACGGGAGCCTCTGGTCAGAAGCGCAAAGTGAAACCAGCTTTTCCATCATCCCAGGGAGTGTCTGAGCTACTGGTCTCTGAAATGAAATAAGTCTGCCTTCACAGTTTCTCTTTCTGTTTTACAAGAACTGCAGATGTAAATATTATGGTTGAGATTGAACTGGAATAAAATACTTTTGGTTCATTTAGTTAATTTTTGCTTGTAAAAGTGAGATGGGCTGAAAATTACTTTTTCACTTTTTCATTCTTTCTCATAAAACTGGAAAACAAATGTAGCACAAAATCACTAGAAAATTGAAAAAGTACATTTAGACTGAAATGAATAAAGCTTCAGGAAGCTGCAGAAATAGAAAGGTCTGCGTGGTGAAATAACTGGTAAATCTCCTGTTTTCCATGTGTAGCCACCAACACCTGTGATACACGTGGTGTCCAGCTGTGACCACAACAGCACCCTCACATGGCCCCTTTCCTGTGGTCACCCACAAGCTCCTTGGTTGGAGACGGCAAGTGCAGAGCAGACAGACATCAGATGAACCAGTGCTCAGTCAAAAGCCTCAACAGCTGCTAGTACCTTCTTTTGTGTAACTTGGCAATAGAAACAGATAAACTGACGGTTTGGAGATTCTTCATTTTCAGTCCCAAATGAAATTTAATAATGAGTATTTAAATCTATCAACATATACATGTTAATTACCTAAAAGTATGACAGAATGATGGCTGTCTGGCTATCAGCTGCTTAATTTTATCTGTGTCTACCCTGTAACATCTGGAAACTATACAAATGCAGAAAGCATCATGGATAAGTCACACATAAAATAAGTGAGGGGGGTGACTAGATTTCATCATAGACCCCAATGACACTAACAACGTAACAGCAGCAGCGCAATATCACTGCACGATATCAAGTTGGGAACTGGGGCATAGTTCTATTTAATTTGCCCAGGATCAAGAATATATAACCTCTGATTTATCTTTCTCTCAAGTACTTAGTTTAACCAGATGAGAGAAAGCAGAAAAATTAATGTCTCCCTTCACTTTCCTGATCTCCCCTTGTCATATGGAAGGGAAGTGTTGTCATTGCCAGGTAGGAGCAGCTGGGTAGAATGGAAATCCAGCCAAGCACAGAAAATGCCAGCAGCAAACCTGGAGAGAAGGAAATACCTCTTGCTTTCAAATGCTATCACTGAAGCAGTTCCTTTTTGGCAGAAGGTGGCAGGAAGCAATCTTTCCCTTGCTGGCCATCTGTGGGGAGTGCATTTCAACAGCAATTGGTTTGCTTACATGTTACCCATCCTTACTTACCTGACAGTTTGTGACCATTACTGTGAGCTCCCTGCAGTAGAGGCAAGGGAGTAGATGTCTGTGACACCAAGACAGATGGCATGTCAGAGTCTCTACTGTATCTTGAAGGGTAGGCAACCTGCAACAGAAAACAGAGAAGAAAAGCACCAAAGATTTGTGGAAGCCAGGATCGATTTGAAGCTGAGGATTGAGAGGGTGGAAAAGCAAAAAGAAGCAGTTGATCCAGTAAACCTGGCAGTGAAAAGACAATGTTTTGTGCAGATCCACAGGTACTCATAGGGATGTAGACTGAGTAAGGGAGATGTGGAGAGAGCTAGGCAGGGGATTACAGAGAAGGTGTTGGAAGTTGTAGCTGGAAGTTGTGGCTTAGTCAGATGGGTATGGGTGCTGCATGCTAGGATTTTGGGAAAAAAAATATCGTCACTCAGGAACTGAGGCTGAAAAAAAAACAGAGATAACCACAAGCATGGCTACAGAGTCATCATTCACTGCATGGTCGGGTCTGTGCAGATATACAGTGTCTGTTTAAAGAATTGGGATGCATTGGACCTACTGGGCATGTTGAGGTACTCACGTAAGAGTACCCTGACCCCTTCAGATTGCCTTGCAGAAGTATCTTGAAAATGAATTGAAACCCTGGTGATTGCCAGATTACATTTAGACTAGATAAAGCTTAATTAACAGTTATTTTTGCTAGGTTCGCCTCTCACCAATCCTATTCAAATTGTTACAGAAAGAAACAGTCATGGTAAAAAAAACCCCAAAAAACAACAAAACAAACCCCCAAACCCCAAAATCCAAACCACAAAACATAGAGTTAGTGTTCTTTATTGTTAAAATCAAAACAATATTCTTATAAAGCAAAATCCTTAGCTGGGACACAGCAAACTTGTAGCAAAGGAGTAAAAAATAAGGATTATTTGTGAATACAACTTTAGAGACACTTTGAGAAACCTATTTATTAATGGTCAATTTTCTTTTTCAGGAAAATTGTGTTCCAAAGAATGGAAAACAGAACATTAAAAACAAATACTGAAGGTCACAATGTACACTAGAAAGTGTCTTTAGTCTCCTGATAGTTGCTGACCTTGTGCTGTTTAGACAATTCAAAAAGCCATTCTGTGAAAGGATTACTGGTTTTATGTAACTTAATCAATTATCAAAATATTTCTGCTTTGTAATCATGACCTAATAATTAAGAATAGCCAAGTGGTGATAGATCAGGATTTATTATTATTCTGACATTTGTAATCTAGACAGGAATTCAGCTCAGTGACTGTTACCTTTTTCCCCGCACACACCATACAATCTATCAACAACATACAGCAAACCTCCAGTGAATGAAAGACACAACTTCGAATCAGTTATCTGTCTACACCAAACAATTTAAATTCCTGGAAAAAAGAAAAAAAAATTACATTGTAACATTTTTAACCGCAGCTTTCACAGTACCTCACTCAAGTACCGCACTTATCCCAGACCCCTGTGAAGTATGGGCCTCACGAAGCAGCTGTATAAATCGCGTTTTAGATGTTAGCCAAGTCACAGCAATATTCAAAAGAATTAGGACTCATTTTAAAAAATATTTGTTGTGGAAAATAATTTTGGATTATATATTAAAACAGTGGTGATTCTGTAGAACACAGTTGTCCTGTTTACACAATGAATTAACAGTAAATAGGACAGTTTCAGATAGCCTAAGTAGCTCTACCATATTTCTCCTTTCAGTGAACTGGACTTTTGGCTTTTTGAGACCCTATGAAATTTTCATGAAAATAATTTTAAAAAGCATCTCTCAAAAGACCCTAAGTAGGACCGAGTTGGAAAAACGATGTAAAAGAATAGAGACCGGGGCCTCCTTTCTTTGCCATATTTTTATTTAAACCAGCTACAGATACACCAAGAAAATGAAAAACCGTAAATAAATACCATCACAACAACGACAGCCACCGACGTGACTGCATGGCAATGCAATAGCAGCTCCCATTCATGGAGAGACAGCGACTCCATCCA
>NW_010161929.1:0-1845 GCF_000695765.1 Mesitornis unicolor | reverse complement strand
GTCAAAGCATTCCCTAACATACAAGACCACCCTACCACCTCTTCTTCCTTGCCTATTCCTTCTGAAGAGCTTATACCCATCTATGTCAGCACACCAGTCATGTGAATTGTCCCACCACATTTCTGTGATAGCAAGTAGTTTCCCTGATGCACAATGGCTTCTAGTTCCTCCTGTTTATTGCCCATGCTGTGTGCATTAATGTAGATGCACTTCAGTTGGGCTAATGGCCCTGTCATCATTTTGCAGGGAGAAGTCCTAACTCCTATCTGGCCATTCTCAAGAGCTTCCATGATTACTAACCCATCAGTAATCCTTGTGTCTTTGTTGCTGTATGGATCTCCATCCCCTACCTCTACTGAGACAGCAGACCAAAGAATCTCACTAGTGCACCATCCCACAAACATCAGCGTTTCACCTACAAGCTCATCTCTAGTGAGTCTTGTTGTATACCCTTCAAATCTAGTTCAAAGCTCTTTCTATGAGCCCTGCTAACTCTTGTCCCAGCATCCTTTTTCCCCTTTTGAGACAGGTATATTCCATCAGTTGCCAGCACACCTGGTGAAGTGTAAATCGACCTGAGATTATGATCCATGACTGAAAAACCCAAAGTCCTGCCTGTGGCACCAGTCTCTGAGCCAGGCATTGATCTGCTGGCTTTTTCTGTTTATCACCTCAGAGTTCCCTGCGACTGGTGGGGTAGAGGAGAACACTACTTGTGCTTCTGATCCCTTAAGCAGCCATCCCCAGGCCTTGATGTCCCTCCTCATTACCCTCAAACTACTTGATGTAATTTCATCACTGCCTACCTGAAAGATCATTAATGGGTAGTAGTCTGAGGGCTGAACTAGGGTAGGGAGATTTTTCCTGTGCCCAAACTCTCATTTTAGGGACCAAACATTCATTTTCAGCATCCAAACAATTCTTTTTAGGGCACTAAAATGTCATTTTCAGGGCCCAAACTCCAATTTAGGACCCAAACTCCCATTTTATGGCCCAAACGCCTAATGTTAGGGTCCAAACTCTGATTTTAAGGGCAAAAACGCACATTTCCTGTACCAAACTCCCATTTGTTAATGCCCAGACTCCTATTTTATGGCCCAACTGCTCAATTTTAGGAACCAAACTCTTATTTTATGGCCCAAAACTGCTCAGTTTTAGGAACCAAACGCTCAGTTTAGTGCCCAAATTCTCATTTTTAGGGCCAAACTCTGATTTTTAGGCTCAAAACTCTCACATTCAGGGCCCAAAGTCTCACTTTAAGAGCCCAAAGTCTCATTCTTATGTCCCAAACTCCCCTTTTATGGCCCAACTGCTCAATTTCAAGAGCCCAAATTCTCATTTTAAGGCCACATTATCCCATTTTTAGGCTCCAAACTCTCACTTTCAGGGCCAAAATCTCTCAATTTCAGGCTGCGAGATGTGTCAGTCTGATTCATGTTAAAATAATGTGGAGGTCATGGGGAAGATGCGACCTCTGTGGCTATTTTGGCTGTCCTTGTGCGGAGAACAGATTGAGAAGAAGTAGAGCGGAGTGTATAGTTGTATAAGACCCATAAGGTGCCAGAAGGAAGACGCTTATCTGAACTCTCCTCAGAAACGAGACAATACCAGTCCTGTGGTTTGAGCAAGAGCCAAGAATTAACTAAGTCTGTGCAAGGAGGAAAGCTTAACAAAGGTGAAGAAAAAGAAAAAACAAAACAGCTTTCATTCCGTGCGACCTCCCCCTCAAGACCACCAGCAGGGGACACTGCGCAGGCGCGAATGGGAGGAGAGCAAATTATAAGAAGAAGCAGGGATAGGTCATGCATATGTACAAGCGTATTGAGAAATGCTATGAATATGTAT
>NW_010161928.1:0-437 GCF_000695765.1 Mesitornis unicolor | reverse complement strand
ACCGAGCGATTCTGTGATTCTGTGATCTAGTCCAATTGCCTGACCTCTTTAGGGTTCATCAATAGCTAAAGCATGTTGTTAAGGGCTTTGTCCAAATGACTCTTATACACTGACAGGCTTGGGGTATTGAACAACACTCTAGAAAGCCTGTTCCACTGTTTGACCACCTGCTAGGTAAAGAAATGCTTCCTAATGTCCAGTCTAAGTCGCTCCTGGCACAGCTTTGAACTATTCAAACATATCCTAAACCTGGATACCAAGGAGAAGAGCTCAGCACCTTGATCTGCATGTAATCTCCTCAGGAAGCTGTAGACACCAATAAGGTTGCCCCTCAGCCTCCTTTTCTCCAAACCAGACTCAAAGTCCTCAGCCGCTCCTCGCTAGACATGCATTTCAGCCCTTCCAACAGCTTTGTTGCCCTCCTCTAGATGCATTCA
>NW_010161927.1:0-458 GCF_000695765.1 Mesitornis unicolor | reverse complement strand
ATGCGGCCACTCGCTCACTTCCCCAAGGTGGTATGGGAAGGAGCAGATATAACAAAAGGCTTGTGGGTCAAGACAAGGACAGGGAGGCATTACCCACCAATTATGGTCACAGGCAAAACAGACTCAACTTGGGGAAAAATCAATTTAATTCATTACCAATTAAATCAGAGTAGGATAGCAGTTAGTTCATCACACGTTGTTTCTGCTGCTCCTTCCTCTTCAGGAAGAAGACTCCTCAGGGTGCCCCTGCTACACTATGGGGTCCCTCCCATGAGAAAAAGGCCTCCACAAACTCCTCCAACATGAGTCCTTCCCGTGCACTGCAGTTGTTCATGAACTGCTCCAGCATGGGTCCCTTCCATGGAGTACAGTTCTTCAGGGACAGACTGCTCCAGTGTCAGCTTCCCACAGAGTCACAGCATTCTTTGGGCACACCCACCTGCTCTGCTGTGGGGTCC
>NW_010161926.1:0-7968 GCF_000695765.1 Mesitornis unicolor | reverse complement strand
AGTAAAATAAAATTTATTATTTAATTAATAAGATTGAATTAAAATTAATAACACTAAAAAGAAAACACAGTAGAATTTTAAACCAAAATCCAGTGGAAATACTGGGGATTGAATGAAATGAAACTCTGTTTGCTGCTGATTTTTCAAATGAAGTTTTCTGCTTCTCCTTTTGTGTCTCTATCTAGTGATAAAAGTTGTCTTTTTCCTTAAGGAATAGCTCATCTAATGCAACATTTTCACAAGTCATGGGAACGCTTCTGTCAAATCCAGTAGTGAGGGGTGAAGAGGAACAAACACATAATCAACTACTTTTTGCCACATGCACGATATATCTCATTTTTATGTCTAGTTGGTATTTTTTCCCTTTATCTGTTGGTACCATTAGCAGAACTGCCCACACTGTGGCCAATATAACTGCAAACATACAAAGATGCTTTTACCTTCAGACACTTGAAAATCTTATATTTTGTATTCTATTGATGTGAAAAAGTGAGTTGGAGAAGAGAATCCTGACAAGGAATATCAGTACTTTTCCAAAGTAGTGCATAAAATGCCAATGCTGTTTAAAATGGTAAGTGTAAACAACGAAAACTTAAAATAAGTTTTATTTGACAAATTTCACATTAACTGTTACTTTTTCTTGAATTTTAAGAAGACAGATAGTTTGAATCCTCTAATCACCACCTGCACTAGGCTTCTTGCTTTAAATAGTATGTTTGCAATATGTTCCTTGTTAAATGAGCATTTCAGTCTTGGTTTAACAAACAGTACATACAAAATTCCTTTAGAAAGCATTGCTTGCTTCTATTAAAAAAATATTTGAGCAATCAATCCTGACAAATTGTGGTAGAAAGACTGATTTGTGCAAACAGAAAGGATTTGTTAGAAATTTTTACGTTCTGAGTTAATTCCTAACATTTCTGTAGTCAAGTTACAGAGCCAAATAATCTCTGTTATAATCTGTGTGAAGTTAATGAAGAAGTTTTATGGCTGAATTTGGTGAACAAAATGTGCAACTGCAATATACGACTACTATGTAAAGCAAAAACAGAATTTATCATTTCCACCATATACCTCCACATATTTTTATGCTGTATCTGTTCTTTTCCCATTCCATATCTCTATCTTGTCCTTACCCACATTCCCCAGAGTATGGCAGAGTGGATTTCTTGATGTGACTGACAAATTGCTGGAAAATGAGGAATTATTAAATGGAACATATGAATTTGAGAAGGAAGACATTTATTGATGGACTAGATAAAACATGAAAAGATTTATCATCATGAAAGGATGCTGTGAATACTGTCTTGCTCTCTAAAATATTGTCAGTGTTTTTTCATGGTAAAGTTTTATATAGGAGGTCATATAATGGAGTCTGTAATTCTGCCTTTCTCTGATCCTCTGTCTCTCCGTCTCCCTCTTCCTCTCTTCCTCCCCTACCTTGTTCTTGGTTCTCTTGATCTTATTTCTCCTTTTCTTCTCCTATTGGCATGGGGACGACTAAATTGCTTGTGTTAGTAGCTCAAATTGCATTCTTTATACGCTTGTTTGAATTGCATACATTTTTGTAGAATGCTGATTGAATCAATGGTTGAAATGGTAGAAGTACAGCATTTTATAGGGTTCTTATTGATTAATTCTGAAATAGTAGGTAGTCTGTTTCATACAAAGAGTTTAACATCTAAAAGAAAGCTTTTTAAAGTTACTTTTTAACTTATAGCTGTGCAGGAAGTAAACATCATTTAAGCTCTGCAGTCAGTTCATTCCATGCAGTCTCTGCCACTCCTTCCTCTTCAGGGGTAAGGGAGGGCTCCTCCTACTCTCCTGCTTCCACGTGGCAACGTTCCCACAGGAGAAAAGTCCTCCTCTAAAGTCCAAATGTGGGTCTGCCCATGGCTGCACTTCCCTTACATGTGAACACTGCTCATGGAGTCATGGACTCTTCAGGGGCAGCCACCTTCTCATGTGGCTCTGTCCCACCAGTGAACCTCCACGGTAGGTGGGTCAATCTGAGCTCTCGTCATACGTTGCATGGGGAACCTGGGCTTCATGCACCTTCTCCTGTTCACTCTCCTCTCTTTCTTCACAGACCTTGGTGTCTGTACAGTTGTTCTCACATCCCTCTCCTTTCTCCAATGCATGTCCCTTCTGATGATTCTGGAAGACTTTCCATCTCTTTCTCTCTAGCTGGAACTTCAGTAAGGCTTGAGCATAAGTAGAGGCCGGGCCAGCCACGGCTGGGGCCACACCACCTGCACCTGGGTCCGCGCTGGTCAAGGCCAGGGCAAGAGATTGTGGGCTGTGATCTGCACCTTTCTTAAATCCATAGACCTTCTCACAGGTCTATCTCCATAACCTACCACACTACCAAAACAAAAAAACCAAAATCCCTCACAGAAAACCCAATACACAAAGTAAGGTCATTTCACAGTTCTTAACTCTGGAAGTATAGATATTGCAATGAGTAGAAGACATTAAATCTACCCTCTTTCAGTTTAAAATCATTAAAACTCATCCTATCAATACATGTCCTGAAAAGAGTTATAGAAACATAGAATCATAGAACTATAGAAGGGTTTGGGTTGGAAGGGACCTTAAAGATCATCTCACCCAACTCCCCTGTCATGGGCAGGGACATCTCCCACCAGACCAGGTTGCTCAAAGCCCTGTCCAACCTGGCCTTGAACACTTCCAGGGAGGGGGCATCCACAATGTTCCTGGGCAACCTGTTCCAGTGTCTCCCCACCCTCGCAGCAAAGCATTTCTTCCTCATATCTAGTCTAAATCTACCTCCTTTCAGCTTAAAACCATTGTCTTTTGTCCTGTTGCTACCTGTCATTGACAAAATCTCTCCCTTTCTTTCCTGTAGCCCCCTTCAGGAACTGGAAGGCCGCTATAAGGTCTCCCCACAGCATTCTCTTCTCCGGGTTGAACAGCTCAAAATCTCTCACAGTATACTTCTCCTGTCCTCACAGGAGAAGTATTGCAACCCTTGGATCATTTCTGTGGCCATCCTCTGGAACTACTGTAACAGTTTCATGTCCTTATGTTGGAGACACAAGAACTGGATGCAGTACTCTAGGTGGGGTCTGACTAGAGCAGAACAGAGGTGAAGAATCACCTCCCTCAACCTGATGGTAATGATTCTTTTGATGCAATCCAGGATACAGTTGGCTTTCTTGGCTGCAAGTGCACATTCCCCTCCCCCTCCCCTCCCCTCCCCTCTCCTCACGGTAATAGTGCTTTGTGTCCCTCCACTCTCACCATTTCAAGGTGGCCTGCTGACCTATTACAACTGATTCCCAAGTTGTAGAATACAGAGAACCAATGTATGAAGATTTTAGTCTTTAAAGATAAAGTTTTGTCCTGCAACTTGAGCACTACTGAAGGTAAGAACTTGCAGTGGTCAGTGAAAGGGGTTCACATAGGCCAAAAAACACAATTAAAAAAAAAAACAGCTGGAAAATGGAGATTTGTAAGACCTTTGGGTGAAATGCTGGTGATAACATCAGATAAGCATTTAAATAAAGCAGACTCACTTGGGATTCCCTATCCAGCTGTTGTGAAGTAAATAACTGAAGGAGGAAATATGTGCATGGTTTTTCTTCTCTCTGTTGTTATACGCATTGCACTAGGGTCGCTTATTAACATTTTGTTTCAAAGGGAAATTATGAAGTGATGCTCACTGGGGTTACAGGTCAGAAAGAATACAGAGGTACAACAATGAGGGTAAGAAAATGACTAAACTAAAAGGAGATTTTTAGATCTCTTTTTGGGAAATGTTTTCCCAGTGCTGTAGAGGTGATGGGAAAGTGGTGTGAAGATATTAACACATTCAAATGGAGTATATGTGGGATGGTCTGCTGAAGAAGGAATAGCAGATCTCAAAAACCCCCTTTTTTATAGTGTTGCATTCTAGCTTAGTGAAGGAGAGAACTTTTTTTCAGTTCAGCTGAAATTTCCACCCATCCTTAGAGGGAACAACTAACTCAGTACTGGGTGCCTATTAACTTCACCGAGAAGATGCATGTTCTATTTAAGCCTACTAGAGACTGTATGTTGAGTTACAAATTACATCCATCCTGCTCACCGTATGCTCCTTTTCCATCTCTGTTGTATTGCAGCAAAATGTGTGTTCCTGCCCTCATTCTTTAGCACCATAGCTACATATGGCTATGCCTCAGGACTGCTATAACTGTTGTCATAATAAAACCAGTTTGCAGTCTGCTTCTGACTGCTTCAGATACCTGTATTTTGGTCAGCTTCTAAAAATGGAAGAACTTTTTCCAGCTATCTGGTCTCATTGCCTTTGTTGCCATGACTTAAATAATGGTGTGATAGAAATGTCTTGTCACAAGATGTTCCAGATAAGTAAATTTCATCCTTAAGATCAAAACTGCTCAGGTAAGTTCTGACAAAGTGGGAGACAATTCAATATACCTCTGTGTAAAACATGACTTAATGACTCCTCAAGATTTAAGAAAGGCTTTAAAAATCTTCTTCACCTTATTTATTGCATTGCCAGCTATGTGTGGGTAAATTTAACGTATTCTCATTTAGGGCATTTGTTTTTCACTTCTATTAAATCTATTTAACAAGTTCTTTAGAGTGTATAAGACACTGCGGCCACAGGTTAAACTAAACCCTATATTATCTTGTTAAGTTTTTAATGCCTTATAGTAACTTCAACACATTTTAATGCTTAGAAGCAAGTCTTGGGACATTCTGGCAAACTGAGAAACTTTTTTTTTATTAGTTTACTTATATTTAGCATTAATATTTACACTGTTTAGACGTAAATACTATGTTGAGAGCTATTTTTAGGTATAGGAAAACGTATCAGAGAATGCAAACCAGCTGTTGTTCACTACAGTCTTCAGACAGGTATAAACTGGGGATGGAAGAGTGAGGTAAAAAAAAAAGTAAGAAAATCTCCCAAGATTCCTATTTCCCTAATCCAGTAGGAAAATCATGCTTAAAGACTTGAATGCTGGAATAAACCTCACCAAAATCAAGTTAGACAGCAGATAACTGGCAAGAAGATAAAGGAGATATCTTCAATTAATAAAACACATCTCTGAACTCCCTAGCATAACACCTCCCCATATGTGTAATTCATATATATATTAAATGAAGGCACACACACCATCCCACTGTATACTCAGTCTATTAACGTTTGCAAAGCACTTGTCATGGTCCTGTCTAAGCTTTGAACAGAATTAAAACATCACCATAAATATTTCAAAAGTGGTAATTAATTGTACTTCTTATGCCAGATGAAATGATAAGCTGCTGCTTCTGAGGAAATATGATGGTTGCACTGCTTCTCTCATTTTAGCGCTAGACTGTTGTTTTATAATCCTGTTTTATTGCATTCACTCTGGCCCTTTGGGAAATCTAGAGTGATGAAGCAGGTCTTACGAAATTATCTAAAGATGGTAAGGTGATGGCCTTTCTTAGATCTAATTTTGGAAGATATTTCACAGTCTTGGACCTACACTTAGCTGTTAAGTGTGGTGCACTTGTTAATCACAGCAGTAGAAGCTACAGAAGAAAGCCTTGAATCTGACAGAACATTGCACTGCAACAACTACAGACCTTCAGTCTGTGTGAAATAAAGCTGTATCAGGTTTTTCTGTGAGGGGGTTTTTGGTTGTGTCTTTGGTAACGGGAGAAGGGCTATGGAGATGGTCCTTTAAGAAGCTACCTGAAAAGCTCCCCCATTGCCTTTGTCAGACCCACCTCTGACCAGGGCCAAGCCAATCAGCGCCCCTGCAAATTCATGTATTTAAAAAGGGTGCAGGGCATGCCTCACTTTCTCTCTGGCATCGGCCCTGACCAGTACAGCCCCAGGTGTGGGTGGCGTGGCCTTAGCTTTGCCCGGCTGGACTTGGCACATAAGCTTAAGCCTCGCTGCAGCTTCATCCCAAAAAAAAGAGAGGGAGAGAGCCGGAATCTCCATAACCATCAGAAGAGACCTGCAGCGGAGAAAAGAGTGGGGCCCAAGAAGAACAACTTTGAAGAACACCAAGGTCAGTTTGAAGGAAAGAAAAAGAGAGGGAGGAGGAGGAGGAGGACGTAGAATCCATGTTTCCCCTTTTGCAACCCATGGTGAGAGCAGGGTCAACTGGTCATGTTTGAGGGAACTGTGACCATGGGCAGACCCAGATTTGGAGTTTTGCGGACTTGGGCTGAAGCAGTTCTGTGTGTGAGGGAAACTGTAGCTGTGGGCAGACCCATATTGGACTTTTGTAGACTTTTTCTCCTGTGGAAGTAGAGAAAGAGACTGGGTGGAGTCCTGCCTTCCCCTGAGGAGCGCATGGTACGAAACCAACTGCAACCCCCACTCCCATCCCCCTGTGCCTCAAGGCTCCCATCCCTGTGCTCCTTAAGGCAAAGGGGGAGGGGGAAGGTGAAGGAACCGGGAACAAAAGCTGAGTCCAGGAAGAAGGGGCGGGGAGGGGAGAAGGTGTTTTGATTTTAAGATCTTGTTATATCTCCCATTGTTCTACTCTGATGTTAGTAACAAATTGAAATTGTTGGGTTTATTTTATTCCTTATGATGAGTCTGTCTTTTGCCTGTGACCTGTTTAAGAGGTGAGAAGCTCCCCCAGTCCTTATTTTGACTAGCCCTTTTTTGGGGCATCGTGTTGCTCGGTTATGCACTGGGCCTAAACCACGACAAAAGCAAAAATCACATTTCTGGAAAACCCTTTGTATGTCCCCCTAATGATTCCTTTCACAGTGTATAGGTAGCTCACTTAATGAAAGCTTGTTTTTTTCTCAGGTTTTAAGAAATCTATCCATTACTATCACTCAAAGATATGTGAAATAATGCTACTCGGAACATGACTTTTCATTATAGATTACTGGAACTATTCATCTAAAGAAGTATAATGCTTCTTTCCAATCCAAACCCAAGCATAAATACAGCCCATCATGTTTTCCTTCCTCATACATTCTTAGTTTGGATGGAATTCTGCGACAGTCTTCGGCCGAATTCTTTGCTTGTTTTTCAAAGTAAATGAAGAGCTCAGCAGCAGGATGCTCCCTACAGTGAAAAATGCCTGCCTTCCTCCTCTACCTGGTTATTTTCAGTTTCACACCGTCCTTTGTCTCTGTTTAAGGGTCAGAGAGAGAGAGAGCGAGCAGGATTTTCTCTCTATCGCCCCTACCCGTCCCAGGGGGAGGATTAAGAAAAGGGAACAGAGAGAGAATAATAATAAAAAAAAAATTGCTCCGCACAAGGTTGGAAGTTAAGACAGTAACAAGTTTAATGAAAACAACAGGGGAAAGGAAAAGGGAATTAATAAGGGACAAAGCATAATTATATACAAAACCTGATCCCAGTAATGCCGAGTGGAAATGTCCGAGCAGTGCCTCGTGGCCGCTGCGACTGCTGTGACTCGTCACCAAGGACCGCAGTGGTGCCGGGAGGATGGATGGTGGTGGATGCTGCCGAGCACGTGGAGGTAGGCCCAGCTGTCCCAAGATGTGACAGGAAGCAGCCCAGGAAGCCAAAAAAAAGCTCACGAAAACGTCGGTTTTTATAGACTGTGGCCAGAAAGGGGAGGGAACAGTACTGATCTCTGACCTTCCAACTATTCCCCCCCTTGTTCCATACCACTTCCTGCCGCAGTCAAGTCCACTTCACTAAGGACTGTCTCTATTCAGCAATCTCTGGGGCCCAGGTTGCAGGTCTTCATTCACCTTGGTAGTCTATCAGGATGGAGGAGATGGTATAGAGAACATCAGAGTCCATGTGTACACATTGTGGGTTTATCATGGAACTCTTGGATGCCACATTTCTATCTGGATAGAAGAAAACTTAAAAAAACCAACTTATCACTATTCTACAGTACTGTATATTACATAACATAAAATCAAACTCTTTCAGCCAATGCTAAATTTCTTTTTGGAAAACAATGAACTTCACAATTTTCCCGCATTACCCACCAAGTATGTCCT
>NW_010161925.1:0-11330 GCF_000695765.1 Mesitornis unicolor | reverse complement strand
GTTATATCAAAGACATAAGATAAGACACACACACACATATATATATATAAACAAAATAGAACAGAAAGTCCTTACCTAACAAAATTAAGAAGCAGTGCGAGGAGTTAAGAAAAGGCACAAGTTTTTGCACTTCCCTGCAGCAGTGCATAAGATGGGATCAATCTTGTGCAACACTAATTTTGTGTGTTTCTAGTAGACGTAAATCTAGCTTACACTGCAGTTTCAGTAGCAAAGGCCCATGCTGGTGACAGTGTGCCACTGTCTGCACTTTGAACTTCTGAAGTGCCAGAATAGCTGTGCAGCTGTATAACCCCCATGTAGGCATCTCCTCCTCAGCACAGCTCTTCCTGCTCAGCTTTAAAACTTCTTTTAGGAGTCTTCATGGTAGGTAGATTTGCTAGTAGTGAACTCCTGTAGGACATCTGTTATAGCTAAGGACCCAGTAGAATTTGTTTCAATCCTTCAAAAGCACAGGAGCTTTGGTGTAACCTTGACACATTTTCTAGTGCCTGAAGCATGCTAGACTTCATATTTTAACTTCTTTCTCTATACCTGAATATTTTGGGCTACATTCCTCAGCCCAGCAATGTACTTGGCCATGATGCTTAAGGTAAGGGGTGGATGCTGCTGGTCCAGTAGGGCAGAAATTTACCTCCTGCTGGCCAGGTGGTGGCAATGAAGACACCTTGGGGTGGCATTGAGCACACCTGGTTGGGGGGAGCTGGGTGCAGCCTCTTCCCCAGAGGTGCTGAGAGCTTAGCTAGCCATAGCCATGGCAAGAACTGTTGGTGGCAGTGGGTGCCCTCTCTGTGTAGCTCTGCTGGGGATGGAGGCAGGTCCCACCTTCAGGAAGACAGAAGTTGTTGGAAGGGAGTTTGGGGGAAATGATGAAGGAGGTTTAGCAGCCCTGTTGCAAGTGCAAGAGGGTGAGCAGGCTGCTGGTCCTTAGGTAAGTGGATGGTGTTAGTTACTGATGGGTAGTTTTACTATGAACAACAAAGTGATGTAGCTAATGGTACTTCTCAACAGTATCTCAAGTTGTAGGAGAAGGTCTGGAGATGTAGGCAGCCACATGCTCATGTACAATCTGTGGTCTCTCCTTTTGCAGCAATGGGGAGGACCTTGGGCTTGAATTGTTTGTTTTCTCAACTGAGTGAACTGGATTTGAACAAGTAATGAAAACTACAGGTTACATTCTGTGTTGAAAGAGAAAGCTAGTTTTCCCGTTTCTATCTAAACAGTCTTTTTGGTTAATTGTCTAAGTGTTTTTTACTTCATTTAACACAAACAGCTTGTGAATATTTGATCATTTGTGCTCTTTTTTGTGTGTGGGCAAACCCAGCAAAACTATGTAAATGCAGACTTCGATGAACTGGAAGAGGACCTTGGGCTTGAATTGTTTGTTTTCTCAACTGAGTGAACTGGATTTGAACAAGTAATGAAAACTACAGGTTACATTCTGTGTTGAAAGAGAAAGCTAGTTTTCCTGTTTCTATCTAAACAGTCTTTTTGGTTAATTGTCTAAGTGTTTTTTACTTCATTTAACACAAACAGCTTGTGAATATTTGATCATTTGTGCTCTTTTGTTGTGTGTGGGCAAACCCAGCAAAACTATATAAATGCAGACTTCGACGAACTGGAATAATCAGGGGTTTTGATTATGTCTTGGGTGTTTGTGTGGTTAGTGCTTTATTGAGTCGTTTGCTTTTGAGAATTTGCCATCAATGAAAGATTAGCATTGGGGTAGCTCAGTAACTGTCACTAGGCAATTCCTTTCACCTGAAAAAAAGCAAACAATGAACTGTTTTAATTAAGATACTGTATTTGAAAGCAGATTTATTGACAGTTTGTCTCAACTATGTATTTCATCACCTAAATCCTGCTGATAAGCTGTGCTTAGTTGGTTCTGAAAGATCCATTAACTGAGTGTGATTATGGTAGCTGACACAGCTGATGTGCTTTCCTCCCGGCACACCTGCAATAAACATCTAGAGTCTTCTGTCACTTGAATAAGCAGCTGCTGAAAGGAAGAATATTGAATATGGTTAGCTTTTTAAAGTTTTGAAATCTATACTTAGCACTTAAGCATGTGAAGTACCAAAGCATTGCTGTTCACTCTGTAGCTCAGTGAAGTCTAAAGCTTGAATTTCTTCTGTGCACCCATCACTGCTGCATCCCAATTTATGTAGCAGGATTAAAGTGTGGTAATGTTGCTTCAGCTCTTACATGTATTTGTAGGAAGAACTAGCTTAATTAATATCTTCATTTCTGGACATGATGCCCCTAGGGTGTTTTTTTCCCAGAACAGAGTTTAAAAAGAGAACTTTCCTGTTCTGGGGAGCAATGACATTTTTGTTTAACTTCGCTTGTACTGTTTTGGGCATGGTACAAGTGACACTTGCACTTAGACCAGAAACTTAGGAGATTCTAGCTGTGCTGAGTGTGTCTAGTGAAACTGTATACTCAGTATACTGAAGGTAATGAGTATTTTTCCCTTTGACACAGCACAAATCCCTGCGAGCCAAGAGTCAGTGTGACTTCCGTGCTTAGGCCTGTCCTTTGCTTTGTGTTCCTAGAAAAGTGTTTCCATTCAATATACCTGCTGCTTTTGTCAGGTACCTTCATGCATTCAACAAGACATTCACACGGTGGGTATCTGCTTGGTGTTTTCAATAAGATCTGAACTAGTTATTCCTGGACTTGTGCTTAGGTGTCACTTGCTCAGTTTCTCAACAAGATGGTGCATTTTTCAGTTTAGAAAGCCTTAAATTCTTATTGCAGTTTCTTCAATAGAAATTGTATGGGAACAGATCTTATTCTGCAAAAAGCATACCTGGAAAAATAAATTTGGGTTGTTAGGATCTCTGCTAAATAAAATGGTGCTAACAAAGCAGAACTTTCTGGCAGCTCTGGGATAGTGTAACCTTGTGGAGGTGGAGGGCTGAACAGGCAAGAAAGAACTGTAAAATTTCTGTTTTAATACATTATGGTGGTTTAAGGTCAAACCACTTTGAGTTGGGTCATTTGTAATAGCAACACCAACAGTGATGATAGTTTTCCTTTGCTCTTTATACTTCATAAATCTATAATACTAAGACACATTCCTTTATATAAATTGGTGAAAATTAAACTGAACCTAGCATACGTATCAAATATCAGTGCCTTATGGTTGTTATGCCTTGGTGCGTAAAGGTTGCAGAATTCAGCCAAAGAGCAAGTTGCTCCAGACAAAGACTATTATTATTATTGTTGTTGTTTTTTAAATCTATGGTGAGTAATTCTGGCCATTATATGAAATTTTGAAATTGCCTACTTGGTAAGGAACAACTTATACCTTTTTCTACTTTTTTTTTCCTAAGGGAGAGATAAAAGTTTTTGTTCTTTCAAAGTTGTCTTTCTGAACTATAAATGCCTTTTGTTAACATATCTCCCTCTCTCCCTCTTTCCTAGGCAGGCTGAATGCTTTCATTCCAGTTACTCTTAGTAATGCATACTCGTACTCAGTGAGAATACTTAGTTTCTTGTTTAATTTTATTCTTGTACCAAGACGCTGATCTGTTACTGCAAAGTTTTAAAATAGCCTTCTCCCAGCTTCTGCTCTAATCTGCTTTTCTTCACAATGGAATATTTAGCAACATCAAATAGTAGTTTCAGACATTCTTTTGTACTAAAAATCTCCTATTCTGAACTACTAATTAGTGGTTTTAATGTCTTATTCGGTTTTTAACATATATATTCTATTTGTGGTACTATGACATGATATTTAATGTAGTTATATATTTTGTGTATGTTTAAAAAAACCCAAACCCTGAATTTTATGTATCTACTATTTAAAATAAAAATCAATTTACATATTTGGGTCCCTTTGGGAGTTTGGGATGAAAGATATTTCCCGGAAAGCTTGTCCATGGGACAAACAGTAAAATTATTATTATTCTCACCACTGAGATCCTTCTATATGTATATTTTCAATTAATATGTAAACATTCTTAACATGACTTACGCATGTTCAGTTGTGATTGGAAGAAATCAAAAAATATATAAACATAAGGAAGCAACATTATCACAGAATCACAGAACATTAGGGATTGGAAGGGACCTCAAAAGATCATCTAGTCCAATCCCCCATATTACTATAAAATTAAAAGACTTGATATTTCAAACCTGAATTCCACTATTAAGGCTGCTTCCCTTATCTCATCTCTTCTTGTTTAATTTCATTGTCATCATGATTTCTTAGTGCAAACCCCAAGTGGACTCTAATGTGGACACTAGTGTTAATTATTCCTATATTACTAGAAGGCTCTGGATTGTTTCATTAGGACATTATTGACCACATATATTTTTGTCATATGACAAATCTGGGTTTCTTTAAAATCATATAGCAAGTTCTGACCTATGTCTTCCTATAAATTATTTATCTCCAATTTCTTATTACTTCAGTTTACTTTAAGTTATTTAAATCTAGGATTTTAAGTGAATATTAATCAGATGTTATGTAATTCTTAACAGAGGGATTAATTTTGTTGATTTGCAGTTCAGTTGTGCTATCTATGTAAGGACATAGAGGTTGTCATTTAAAAAAAATATCAGGCTGCTGATGTATCTTTCCCTCATGTATTTTGCTTCTGCAATAGGTAACATCCAAGTTGTTTTCTAATGAGGTGGATTAAAAGAAATGAAACTTCTGGAGAAGAATGTGAGTTTATTGCTGCTGTGGCTCAATAGCAGGCAGCCCTTTGTGCTGCCAGTGTGTGAGGGGCAGCCTGCTCCTGTGGTCCCACAGGGCTTTGTGCCCAGACGCAGTGGGTCAGGCTGTGTGCAAGGCTTTCCTCCTTGTGTGCTTTCCTCACTACCTAGGATGAGTCTGACATGGTCAGCATCCATCAGGGACAGGTGATAGCTGTGGACAGTCCTAAGTCCTGGTTGGGGAGAGAGATATGACTCTTGCACTCTGCTGCTTCTGTCTGTTTGTATTTGTCTCTGTATGTAAATTCCTGGTACGAAGATGCTATAAGGATTTTTTGCTGAAGTTTAGAGGAAGGAGTAGAGGGAGGGTTCTAGGTTAAGATGTATATGGAAGAGGGTAGAGAAGAGGGGGAAGAGACCAAAGGTAGTTGCAGCTGATAGCTTTCCTTTAGAAAGTCCTCATTTGGCTTCTGAACATGACTTAATCTCACTATCGATAGCATTTCTTCTGGTTATTCCAAACTTGATGAGAAAGGAAGGAGAAAAATCAGTCTCGATCAAAAGCCAATTTTAACATTGTAAAGCAAAATGCTGTGACTAAAGCAAACTTTGAGGATTAAATTTATATAATTATGGAATGTAACAATGCAGAACGCAGTAATTTCTTTAGCTGCTGACTTCATTGTCTGAGTCTCTGTCATAAACCAAAGTCCTTTTTTACACCTAGCAAAGAACAGTTCATGGCAGACAGGGAACAAATTGCTGCTTTCACAAGCTTGAAACTTTCAGTCATTATGGGAAGAAAGTTCTTACCAGAAGAACATGCAAAATTGCTAAATGTACTTATGTGTGAGTGAGCTACATAGTACTTTTCATTAGATAAATTAGGATTATATTGGAGGTTAATTTTGGCTGAACCTTTGATGTATAATAATTCAGACTGTTGAAAGCAGCTCTTCAGTTCTGGAGTGCTTATCTCTTGGTGTCATTATTTCAAACCTGAATGAATGTCCATCATAATGATTTCCCAATTTGCTACTGTTACTCGCAAAATGTGCTTCTAGAGAGCTAAGCATGCCAGTAATTGTTTAAATATAATAACTCACAGTATCTTAAATGTGCCATAGAAAAATAATATAATTATGAGCTACATGAAAAACATGTTACATTAAATTTTCTTCTGTCTTTTCTTTTTCTTGTTGGAGTAGAGAAAAAGAACAACTAGGAGGTTTTAATATGTTGCAGAGTTTTAATCTTTTCGAAACATTCCTGAGCAGAACCACTCCAGAATAAAATGGGTAACTTCATAAGGAAACTTAAGTTGTGGTTAATGTTTGTCACTTCAAGGTGGAGATTTTCAGTGGCTCATAGGTTTTTAGCCTGTGAGTGATTACGCGTTTCCTCTTTATTTACAATGGAAAGGGCACCAGAATCAGTGACAACTTTTTTTGAAACAAAGCTGGATTTCTTTTGTTTTCTGGTCAGTGCCTATTAAGGTGTATGCAGGCTCCTTGTGAGCTAAGCTGCTGCTTTACAATATATTTTAGTCTAAGAAAACTTGTATTAGCTAAGAATTCTTAAACTTTGTTTTCAGAGACAAAGTTTCTTAAACCTGTTGCTCAGGGAAATAAAATAAAATTGGCAGCAGTTAGTGCTCATAAGTTTCTCCAGTGTTTGGGTCTGTATTATTTTTATATCACAGAAGTAAAAATTAAAAGTAACTTTTTCTGAAAAGTGAACATGAGGCAGCGTCAGTATCTCGCCTCATTTTGGACATTGTATCGTAATGTGAGGGATGGAGTACTTTGAGTGCAAATGGTTCAGTGGGGTGATTAGCTGCGGTTTATCTTTCTGGTCAAAAACCCCTCTTAGTGACATAATGACGGAATGCAAGCTCCTACCCTGTGGAATATGGGCATTGTTTAAAAAGTCAACAATCACGTTCTTTGCTTAACACTGAAGCAAGAAAACAAGCAAGCCCCTAATCAAAAAATGAACTAAATGGTAATAAAAATCAGACATTGTGCTGCTGATTGTCTGCATTATTTTTTACTCAAGAATGCTGTAATGATCTTTCACACTGTTTTGCTTTTACACAGTAGCAGTTTAATTTTTGTAATCATTGCCTGTGTCTCAGTTCTTGGCCTGCTCTCTTACCTTCTAGCCAATGCTGTAATTTCTCTTAATAGTTCAGCCATTTACATTTTTGCTCACATGGCTGTCTCTGGATATCTAGAGATAATTTGTGCATATTCAGAGTGAACTCCCTGAAAAATCTTTATCGAGTACAAAGAGGTTTATTTTGTTTAAGTTGCAAGCTTCAAACCAGGCTTTGAACTAAAGTTACTGTGAAGTTACCATTTACAACTTGAGCTTGTAATTTTCCACTAGAAGTTTGCTTTGTGATAGAGCTGATACAAGACTAAAAGCATCCCTGATCCTATTTATTATTGTGTGCTGACTTTCCAGTCTTCTTTATGTAAGTCTGTACTACTAGTTCATTAATTTTTATAGCTATCTTGAGAGCATGTGTAGATACCTTGATGCTTAGTTTTGGCTTAGTCTGATGTGACCTTCTGCATGAATCTGTGTTTTGCAATTACATTCTTTGTTTCTTTGTTCTTCAAGTCTGGGAATCACCTAGGTGTCTTCAGACCTTTTCTTACTTTATTTACCTCATAATGATGTCTATGTTTTAGGCCTGAGCAGCAATGTTAATTTGCTGTTTCTGTACCAGACTTTTTGCATGTACAGTAGCCTTTGGGAAGGCTTATCCCTTCAACTTCTTCCTTTTGAATTTCAGGTTCATCCTCTGCATTTTCCAAAATATCAGTGTCCTGGCAACTGGGAGGTAGCAGGGGTTACTTATTATGTCACTTTTTGGAATGCTTTTCATCAGTCAAATGGTCCATCGTAAACTTATGATACTATATGATCCCGTTATTTTGGTCCTTTAACATTACTTGTAGTTTTTGTGTATTTTTTTTGTTTTGTGTGTTTTTGTTTGTATGGTTTTTTTTTTTAAGGTCCTATATGCACCCATAGGGGAAAGGACAACATTGCCTTAATGAGGCACCATGTAAGACAGCGGAGTGTGATACAGAACTGAGTCTTGTTTAGACAATAGATAAAATACTGAATTTATTTGTGATGGCTGTGTGGAAAATGGGACTAAAATGTCAGCCCCAGCACCATAGTTTATTAGGATGACGCAAGTAGCCCTATTAAAAAGCAGGAATTTGATTTCTTAAGCAAGAACTGAAAGTTGTAAACATGATAGATTTACCAAATTAAGAAAAAGAGAGTAAGATGTCAGATTTACTGTCCCATACATAGCAACAGTATTACATGTTCATGAATTTAAGTTTTTCCCTTTTCAAGAACCACTGAAATGTACTAGCACATTATATTCAAAGTTCAGTCTTGATTTTGATCCTGATCAAAGGGATATGCTTCAAGTATTTTGACACCTAATCCTTTTTCCTCACTTTGATCATTTCAGACTGAGGTACAAGTAACCACTTCCACTACCTGTGCTAGCCAAGACTGAAAAGCATCTTATCTGCAGGTAATGGATGCTGTTGCTTGGAATGTCATTCCTTGTTATTTTAGCATAAAAGATGTTTCTCTCCTTTTGCCTGTGGTTTTTAGCACTGCTACACAGTCACATTGGAAAAAAGTACTTAAAAAAAACGATTAAATAACAATATGGGGGTAAGAGATATGAAACCTTCACAAGGTTTTTGTGAGTTCTGTGCAATGCAGTGTGAATGAGTCCCTAGAGAGTAATAGAAGGTTAAAACAAACAGGTGCTCTATTGTTTTAATATAAAATTTCTCACGAGATGTTATCATTAGGCAGATCATTACAGACTTTTTTCTCCATGTATCATAAAATAGAACTGGTATTTACTGGGGCTGATATTTCACCCAATAAACTATAAAAAAGGGATTTATAGAGGCAGCAGAAGCTACATAAAAGTTACTTTGTGGTGTTGAGTGCTATAGGTGGGCTCCAGAAACTAATGAGCAGAGGTCTTGCCAGAGTTCCCTCAGGTGGTAGAGATGAGCCAAGAGGGTCCTAACCAATCTGTAGTAGTAAGGATCTGCTTTTGTCACCAGGTTACTTTGAGAAGATAGCTCTTGCAGTTGCGCCACCAAGTTGGCCTCAAACCTGTAACAGTTAAACTGTGACACAAAATGCTTATCTGAAATATCACTTTGTAAATTTGATAACAATAAATGCTGGGGAAAGAAATTTCCTGGCTTTACTCCTTTTTAATGAGCTTTTTAAAATTCTGAAGAACTGATTTATACTCAGTTCTGTCAAGAAATGATGGTGTGTAGGGTTAAGTACATGAAAATAGTACCATTTTGCATCCATAAAATATCACCAGTTTCAGAAGATTTTTTGGTTTAATTCTATTTTGCCTCAGATCTCTTAACTTTCCTCACACAATGTTATTAATCCTCTTTTAAGAGGATCAGTGAGGAGACTGTATTTTTTTTAAGGGTATATAGGGAAGTGTGGAGAAAGACTGGTACCAAAACTAAGGAATCTGCTGCTGTTCATATCTCAACCATAACTGTGAGCAACTGGTTTCAGCCACCCATCTTTCCTGGTCTTTCAAGCTGACTGCTTTCCTTCTGTGAATTTTGCCTTTTTTTCTACTACCAGCTTTTTCCTACTCTTTGCCACCTCGTTCTGTCTCACTTTTCCCTGCTGTAGTCCTGCTCTTCCACCCGTGCTGGACCTCCGTTGGAGGGGGAGATGCTAAGGAGAAATGTTACTTGCATACAGTCTTCCTAAGGAGTGGCATTTCAGCTGATATGAGTGACAACAGTGGGAAATGAATCACTGTCACTGCAGATGAATGGTGCTTGGCAGAGCTGGAACAGCTGCTTTGTGGCTGAGTCCTTCTCATGGTTTACATCTCAGTGATCCCTCTGGTTTGGTCCATGCTGAGAGCTGAAAAAGCTCACAATGGTGGTGTGTAGCAAATAAGTCTGTGCATAATGTACATAAGATTGTCAAGAGTTCTGTGGGACTTGCACTGGCTTTTTGTGTTTTATGGATAGTGGGGCTGAAAAAGAAGTGCCAGCAGGTAATTTTGTTTTCCAAATAGTCCAAGTGTGAAATGTGTGAGGTCCATTTATCATTCCAGCTGAGTCTCTGTGGAGACTGACCTGCTCATGTGTGCCCTTTTTTTTTGTTTTCCTTGAATAAATGTTGCCTGCTGGAACAAAAGTTTTTTGAATCTGAATTTCTAAGCATGCACAAATGATAAATTGCTTTATTTATTCAAGAAACACCTTTGTAGGAATGTTTTAATTGTAATTAATAAGGGAGGGGAAAGGGCTTTGATTGGTTGCAGGCATTCTTTGGAAGCAAAAATTGTACTGATACCATCCACAAAGGCAATATATGTGAACAATAACTGTAAATTTGGAATGCTGCAATTATGGGATTTATTTTTACATACAGCTATATTAGAAATACATCCTTTATGTTTCAGAGGATGTTAGTTTTAGAAAGCTACAAGCTATAAATACTGAGATGGGCTTACTACAACTTTACACCATCTCTTACTAGATGTAGGAAAGACAGTCAGAATAGCAATGAATGTTTTGCATAGTTTGAGCCCAGTGCTCTGGCAGGTCTAACCTGTTACATGTGGTGTGAGCACTGCTCTGTGCCATTAGAAAGAGACTTTGCATGTCACAGAGTGTTGAGGACAGCTACTTCTGTTCGTATTAATAAACTGATAGCTTAGGACTTCATTATTTAGACACTTCTCATTTTAAATTATATACACACCTTGTGGTCCCCCATTAGAGTGGTTACTCAGGTTGCTTATAACCATATTGGGATTTCTTCTCCTCCTACCTCCTTGGTGGTCCTTCAGCTATCACCGCAAAGCTGCACTTGCAGCTTCCTAAACAGAGGTAGAGGCCAGCGCTTTAATACTTTCCTTCCGTGTGGCATATCCTTTCTTTTGAGAGCCACTGGAGGGAAAAACAGAATAGACAACACTTTCTTCCAATCTGTTCCTTCTGGTATTTGTTAGCAGCCTTCAGTGGCAATACAGTTGAGTGAGCCTGCCTTCAGAAACATACCTCTTTCTCTACCCAGTCCCCTGAGTGGGAAGACAGGGATGGAAAGCACAGTGAGACCCCCATAATCCATGAAGAGGTGGTTAGTGACCTGCTACACCACTTAGACATACAGAAGTCTATGGGGCCAGATGGGATCCACCCCAGGTTCCTGAGGGAGCGGGCAGAAGACCCCACAAAGCCACTTTCCATCATTTACCAACAGTCCTGGCTGACTGGGGAGGTCCCAGTCGACTGGAGGCTTGCGAATGTGACACCCATCTACAAGAGGGGCTGGAAGGAAGACCCGGGGAACTACAGAGCTGTCAGTCTGACCTCGGTGCCAGGGAAGGTGATGGAACAAATCATCCTGAGTGCCATCACATGGCACATGCAGGACAACCAAGTGATCAGGCCCAGTCAGCATGGGTTCAGGAAGCGCAGGTCCTGCTTGACTAATCTTATCTCCTTTTATGACAAGGTGACCTGCTTGGTGGACGAGAGAAAGGCCGGAGACGTTGCCTACCTGGAGTTTAGTAAGGCCTTTGA
>NW_010161924.1:0-246 GCF_000695765.1 Mesitornis unicolor | reverse complement strand
CCCAGGACTGGCAGTCGGGGTGCCAGGAGGAGCTGTGCCTCAGTGCCAATCACTTCTGAAGCAGCTCGAACTCCCTCACAGGCAGCCAGTATTTCCTTTTCAGTTGGAGTGTAGTTGGCCTCAGAGCCCTTATATCCCCGACTCCAAAATCCAAAGGGGCGGCCTCAAGTCTCTCCCATTGCTCTTTGCCAGAGGATCCAAGTAGGACCACAATTCCTTGCTGCAGTATAGAGCACATTCTTGATC
>NW_010161923.1:0-10574 GCF_000695765.1 Mesitornis unicolor | reverse complement strand
TTCTGTGTGATTCTGTGTGATTCTGTGAAAAAATCAAGGGAAGGGAAGATGGTAGCAAAGAGGAGAGCAGGGGATACATTCCTGATGTTGAGTCCTGTTGGGTTTTTTTGCATTCAAAATATGTAGCCAGGCAAAACAGAAGGGAAATTTTTGGGGAGGAGACACCACCTGGAAATGTTTGGGGAAGGAAACATCACCTGCAAATGAAAATTAATGAATAAAACCTGCAAGATTCAGAGGCCTGAGGGCTGACAGGGTAGGAACGGGTCTCTTTGATCAAGAATGGAACAAAGGAGCAGAGGATGAGCAAACCCAAACCATTTACTGCAGGAAGCCCTCGTGGCCCTGAGGTTCCTTTGAGTCTGCCGAGAGCGGCGCAGCAATGTGGGAGGCACAGAGAAAATTAGGAGCTGGAGCATGCAAAGTCCCTGAAGGAGCGAGGGAGGACAGCAAAGTAATAAGAGCTGAAGTAGCTGGAAATGCAGTACTGCATTTTAGATCCTACATCTGTGGTTTCCCCGAGTTGGAGGCCTCATCTATGTATCTCATCTCTTTATTTTGCAGGAATCACAAAACAGCTGTTCCCAAACACAGACGACGCTTTAATTAGGCGGATGATGGGACAAAAACTGAACAACTGCACCAAGAAGCCAATTTTAAGCAAAGATCTCAACTCAGGTGCTTTTCAGAAGCATAGCTTTTGGTAAGTTCTGAGAAGAAATGGTGGTCTGCAATGCGTAGTTCCATACATACCACCTTGTGATAATAAAATGTAAAAGCAATCCTAAAATCACCATAACGATACATGTTCATATACACAGTACCAGGTAGGTAAATATTTCCATAACCTTGTACAAAAGGTAAAGCAGCAGCAGTCCAGCTTAACATTACAGCGCAAACAAGAAGTTGTGTATTCTAGACAAAAGTTGTGGTTTAGGGCTGGGTTGGCCACTAAACCCTGGCCAGACGCTCTCATTAACCCCTCTGCCCTCCCCACAAGGGAACAGAAAAGAGAAGAAGGGAGAGAGACTGCACGGGTTGGGAAAGAAAACTGACAGGTTTAATGAAACAATAACACTGATACTACAGGATAATGATGGAAATGGGAAATAATGGAATAGATACAGACATGTACAAATAGATCTACAAAACCAAGAGAAAATCCTCCCCCAGTGACCATGACGGCACCAGAGGCTCTGGGAGCACTGGAAAAGTCCCAGTGTGGCCCCAGCAGCAGTGGGAGCTGATGCAGGAGCACAGGGCTCAGGATGAGAGGCAGGCGAAGCAGCAGGGTCTGCTGGGCCTTGGGCCATTGCAGGGGTGGAGAGGGAAGGAAGGGTCCAAGCTGGAAGGGTCCAGCCCCTGGGGATCCCTGGGCTTTGCACTGAGTGTGGCGTGTGTGGGATGCAGTCCCTGGTTGGGCAGGTTTGGGTCTGCTCCTCCTGTAGGTGCAGCCACAGCCCCCATGGTGAGACAGTGGCCTTGTGATGATCACTTGTAGCAGTGCACACTGTTGTTAAACCATGCTGCTGGTTTCAGCAAGTTCAGGCCCTGAGAAGAGACTGAGCTGGAAAGGGAAATCACTGAATAGAAAATCAGGTCTGTTGAGCCCAAACCAGGACAAACATTGTATCATTGTGATTCTCTGAGAGAAGCATTTCTGTTCCTTGTACTACGTTCTCAGAGCTCCTCTGCTTCTGCCTTTCCCCAGAACATGGTTACAACTCAAGAGAAGGAATTTGGAGTCAAATCCAACCAGGCAGACAAGTCACCATCTCAGACCTGCATGGCTGAGGTGACACGAGGAAAATAGGAATGTGTCAATGAAGAAAACTGGTTAATTAGCTAATAAACTAATTACTAACAACAGTAGTAACTGCATGTTTAATGTTAGTTTTGACGGGGTCGCAATCATGACAAAAACTTATCTACACAGTTGCAGATAAGCAGGCACTTCTTTATTGCAGCGCTGGGGAGACACAGGAGAGCTCCTCGAATTGTGCTCCGAGGTCCATACATTTTCACAGCCTGTTTATACATTTGCTAACAAAGTGAAATCATATGAGCATGCATAAGATGATCACCTTTTACTCTGCCCTTTAACCTTGATTGGTTCCCCACTATCACACCATATAAGACATTGAATTACCCCCATATGATTTTGACATGGAGAGAAAAGTGATGGCCTATTGTGTGGTTCTGTGGTTCAACAGCTGCTCGTAAGGGCATCACCTCTTCTGCTCTCCCCCCAGCACACAGGACCAGCAGGATGACGATTCCCCAGCTGCCAATGCCCAGATCCAGCACAGTGAGAGCCACCCGCCTCCTGCATCGCCCCCCACGCAGGGTCAGCCGTGTCTCAAACCCGCTTCCTCGACGGCGGAGTCCCATCTCGCCAGAACATCACCAGCGCCCTCTCCCAGCCAGGATCTCAGGAATTCAGACAAGGAATAACAAAAGGTATTTTATACCAACTCGAATTCTCAACGGAGATTAAGGAGCAGTATAAAAATAAGAAATAATACCTAAATGGGCCTAGCGACAGCGGCCAGAGATGCTGCAAGCAGAAGAGAAGCCTGAGAACCATTTTCTCCAAGAAATGGAAAAATCCCACAGCGTAGGAAAAAAAAAATACTGAAGGCATATTAATATCTTTGGCTTCGAGATATTATTAAGCATATGCATGTTATATGGTAATTCAGAAAATAGAAACTTGTTCTGAAGAATATAAGAAGAGTTCCCCTTAGTTAGACAAAAAAAACCTCCATTATTTAAAGTAATACCAAAAGAATGTATAAGAGGAACCTTAATCCCCTTGCTCTCACCTTGACAGCTGATGGCAAACCGCTTTACTGATCGGAGAAAGCTATTGCGTATTAATACGGAGGGATGAAAAGAGAACAGAAAAGTTGGCCAGTGAAAGGAAGACTACGGCCAGCACAGGGTTAGAAAGCACAGGGCCACATGAGCAGAGAAGAAGAAATAAATCAGGTATTTGAGGATGCTGGTGCCTTGGAAAGAAGAAAACCAGTGCAATGAAACCGCACCTCTCAAGAGGGCGGTCAGACACTGGACCAGGCTTCTAGAGGTGGTCAGTGCCCCAAAGCTGGCAATGTTTGAGGCATTTGGACAATGTCCTTAATAACACACGGAGGGTTTTGGTCAGTCCTGAACTGGTCACTGGGGTTGTGGGTCCCTTGCAGCTGAAATAGTCCATTCTGGTCTAGTCTATAACTTCACGTGGGGCAAACAACCTCTAAGGAATCAAGATGGAAAAAACAAACCCAAACCATAAAGTTGAAGAAATCTGGCTCGATTTGAGGAGGATTTCTGTAAGTCAGGAGGACTGAGTTCTAGAAATAAATCAGAATTAGCATGAGGGCTGGGGAAAAACACCTAAAGACAAGTTTAGCAGCCAAATCCCTCTGGAGGGAAGTGCTGCAAACCTCACTGCGTTATCGATAGAGGAATACGCCAATAAATGCCCTGTGAAGACTGGGGCGATGAATTAAGTGCTCTGCTGGCCTTTGTCATCTCGTGTCCTTGTAGACAGGATAAAGGCAGGCATGAAATAGGATGTAAGCTCATGTTATTAACTACCACCCATAAAATGTACCAGAAAGATGTTCGCTCTAATGTACATTTTGTATATGTACTGTATGTACAGCATATAAGAATGTATATAGTTAATCTTATTTTTGAAGCGACTTTCTATCAAATAAAATGAAACATTACTACGTCTTAGTTCTTTTTTAATGTCCTGACTGTCTTCTGGGCCTTTTCTTACATCAATATCTAACGTGTAAGATCACAGAACACAGAATCCCAGACCGTCAGGGATTGGAAGGGACCTCCAAAGCTCATCCAGTCCAATCCCCTGCCGCAGCAGGAACACCCAGATGAGGTCACACAGGAAGGCGTCCAGGCGGGTTTTGAATGTCTGCAGAGAAGGAGACTCCACAACCTCTCTGGGCAGCCTGGGCCAGGGCTCTGTCACCCTCACTGAGAAGAAGTTTCTTCTCCAATTTCAGTGGAACCTCCTGTGTTCCAGTTTGTGTCCGTTCCCCCTTGTCCTATCATTGTTTGTCACCGAGAAGAGCCTGGCTCCATCCTCGTGACACTCACCCTTGAAATATTTATAAACATGAATGAGGTCTTTTTTTCACTCTCATTCACTTTTTTCCCCCCTTTTTAATAACTGTTCTGAAGCCAGTTTCGACAAAGCTTGTAAAAAAGGAAGCTTGTAAAGCTTCCTGAAGTATAGGACTGATGTTATCCCACTGGATAAAAGGAAATAAACAGCTTTTACACAACTGCATGGTTAACAGAAAAGCCATACTCATTGCAGTATTGTCCAAAAAGGAAGGAAATACCGGTGGTTTTCCAAAACGACCCTGACAGACTCTGAGAACACAAAATCGAAGGCCAAATTATCACAGGTTAGAGACTCCAGAAGTAACAGAAAGGGGGAGCAGGACGGTTTAATACGGCTTCTCTCAGAATTTGCCCTAAAATCTAATTAATTGGTAAATGTGTGGTGTCACAAAGTGACGGGGAGCACATTATTTGTATTACTCAGAGCTGGAGAAGGCTGATGGCCATGGCAGAAAAACCTAACAGCTATGGGACTGTACAGCATACAGTAACTGGAGATTTGGAACTGAAAGGGTAAGCATGGCTAAAGCAAATAATTTGAAGTATTTTTTTTTCTATGACTGCATTTTAGATTGAGTTGGAAGATTATAACAGAGAAGAATTTGGTGATTGATGATGATTAACTGCTCAGTAGGAACACGGGCTTTCTGGGAGAGGAGAATATTCAGATATGTGAAGAATGGGATGGAAAACTCCCTGGAAAAATATACTGTGGAATAAATAAGGGGTTTTCATCCATGTCCAGTCGATGTCCTCTCTTCTTGTGGAATATAGATACAAGCAAAATAAACCCAACCAAACCGTCAGACATCCAAATTTTCTAGATCAAGAGTAAGTGGCAGTGCAAAACGCTGACACAAGAGGGAAATCAATGGTTAAAAAGGCAATGTTTCACCCAATTTAAGGAGCAAGGAGAGAAACAAGGATGTGGAAATACGTTTAAATTCTATAAAATAAAATAAGTGAGGGCTCATAATTAATATGTGGGATTAGTTGGTAAAGAGCATGACTGAGATTATACAGGACAGTCTGGTCAGGAACAGAGGATCACAGAATCCCAGACCGTCAGGGATTGGAAGGGACCTCCAAAGCTCATCCAGTCCAATCCCCTGCCGCAGCAGGAACACCCAGATGAGGTCACACAGGAAGGCGTCCAGGCGGGTTTTGAATGTCTGCAGAGAAGGAGACTCCACAACCTCTCTGGGCAGCCTGGGCCAGGGCTCTGTCACCCTCACTGAGAAGAAGTTTCTTCTCCAATTTCAGTGGATGTTTGGATGGGTCACTGCAGGAGCAAATATTCCCATTAATTACTGCTGAAATGTTCCTACCCAAATGAGTGTGTGTATATATATATATATATATAATATACACACACACATACACACACAAACACATATATATACACACACACACATATACACACACAAACACACATATACACACACAAACACATATATATATACACACACACATATAAACACAAAAACATACATATACACACACACATATACACACAAACATATATATATACACACACACATATACACATACAACCACACACACACACACATATATACACACATATACACATATATACACACATACATACACATATACATACACATATATACACACATACATATACATACACATATATATACACACATACATATACATACACATATATATATACACACATACATATACATACACACATATATACACACATATACATACACACATATATACACACATATACACACACACACATATATATACACACACATATACACACATAAACACATATATATATACACACACACATAAACACACACAAACACATATATATATACACACACACATAAACACACACAAACACATATATATATACACACACACATAAACACACACAAACACATATATATATACACACACACATAAACACACACAAACACATATATATATACACACACACATATACACACACAAACACACACACATATATATACACACACACACATATATATATATACCCTATATATTCATAAGGTATCAGAGTTTGGAAAAACCACCCCACCTTGCTGGTCTGGTCCCTCCTCACTCTTGCACCTCATATTATCTATTCTCAACAATCAAAAGTAACCCAGTGCAACTGCAGGCTGCAAACAGAACGGCTGCTCTCAATGTTCTATGAGCAAACTTAAGTTATAAATGCAAAACAGGAAAGGTCAGGCAGCAACAGTGACTGATTTTCCAAGCGGTAGTCAGGTTTCTGTTATTTTAACAGTGAAATGAAACAGCTCAAATCAGCGTTGTTTGTACAGTCCAATAACAGTCATTAAGTTGCACCAGTTTGTAGCATTTCGGTATGCCTGTCTTTGGGGATTCTGAATTTCTTCTCTCCTGTGTAAGCATACATCAACAAAGTCCTTTGCTTGTGCGCAAGCAGGTTTTTAATACAGACCCACAACTTAAAGGTGACGTTTACGCTGTTCGGCTTACTCAAAGCCAACACATTGAGTAAAGATAATTCCTATCAGCTTTTATTTTGGGTGGCTCCAATTATAGGATGAAGCAAGAGAGCAGTAGCAGGTAAAACAGCAAAATTCATGGGCATGGGAGCCCATGTTTCCTCAATCCTGCCAGTGAGAGGAAATGAGAAGGCCCTAACGGGACAAGTCAATAACTGTTTTCACAGAATCACAGAATCGCTCGGTTGGAAAAGCCCTCTGAGATCATCACGTCCAACCGTTCCTGTCTACCCCCTAAACCATATCCCTAAGTACCTCGTCTACCCGCTCTTTAAACACATCCAGGGATGGGGACTCCACCACCTCCCTGGGCAGCCTGTGCCAGCTTCTGACGACCCTCTCAGGAAAGAACTTCCTCCTTCTCTCTAACCTGAACCTCCCTTGGCACAGCTTGGTGCCGTTTCCCCTTGTTCTCTCCCCCATCACCTGGGAGAAGAGACCAGCACCCACCTCTCTACAAGCTCCCTTGAGGCAGTTGGAGGTGGTGATGAGGTCTCCCCTCAGCCTTCTCTTCTCCAGGCTAAACAAGCCCAGTTCCCTCAGCCGCTCCTCATCAGGCTTGTTCTCCAGACCCCTCACCATATTTTGGTGTTGGCGACAAGGTTTTGAGTTGTTTGATCTGCTTGAGAGAGATGAGATCCCTCTCACGAGGCACGGCAAAGCTATGGCTGACTGCGTAGGCAGGGCTTTAAGCTAAGACCGAAGCAGGAGGGAGCGAGTAACCAGCAGCCCCATGAGGAAGGGATGGACGTGGTCAAAGAGCAAAGGGGGTGTTGGGACGGGAGTGCAACACAAAATCAACAAAATGGGGCTTAAGTAGGTCACCTAAAGCGGTGTGCACATAAGCAAGGAAGTGCCTACAAGGTGCTGTGGCAGGTGGACCTGCCCTGACAAAACCAAAACTTCTTGATTGTTGAACTATTCATTTAAACACGTTGGTTGGAAGCTAAGGAAGTTAAGGTCCTCAGCCTACGAGGACCAGCATGACCAGATTTCACCACAGCTGGGGTATAAATGAAGTCCTGTCAGAAGGCCAATTGAGTTGGTCCTCCTCGGAGCAGCAGGTCTGCAGTCGGGGACGCCACCCAACCTCTCATCCTTGATGTTGAGAGACCTCACCTCGTTAGGTGAGTGGTTGCATGTTCTGGGTCATCGTTTCTAGAGATTAAGGGTTCTTAACTCGGATGTGCAGTATTGAACCTGTAGATTATTAATGTTTGCTATGATCTTGATGGGGTCACAGAGCTGTGGTGGGATGGCTCCCATGGCTAGACTGCTGCAATGAAGGGATGCAGGCTCTGGATGAGGAACCCAATGAGAGTTTATGGGTGAGGATTAAAGAGAGGACAGGTAAAGGTGACATTATAATGGGTGCCTGCTATGGGCTGCCTGACCAGGAAGAACAAGTGGATGAGGTAGACAGAAAGGAGCAGCCCCACATTCCCAAGCCTCATGGGGAACTTCAACCACCCCGATATCAACTGGATGGACAACACAGCAGGGCATAAGAAGGCCAAGAAGGCCAATGCCATCCTGGGGTGTATCAGGAGGGGGGTGGTTGTAGGGCAGAGAGGTTCTCCTGCCCCTCTGCTCTGCCCTGGTGAGACCGCATCTGGAATATTGTGTCCAGTTCTGGCCCGTGCAGGTCAAGAAGGACAGGAACTGCTGGAGAGAGTCCAGCGTAGGGCTACAAAGATGATGGAGGGAGTGGAGCATCTCCCTTCTGAGGAGCGGCTGAGGGAGCTGGGGCTCTTTAGTTTGCAGAAGAGGAGACTGAGGGGAGACCTCATTCATGGTTATCAATATTTCAAGGGTGAGTGTCACGAGGATGGAGCCAGGCTCTTCTCGGTGACAAACAATGATAGGACAAGGGGGAACGGACACAAACTGGAACACAGGAGGTTCCACTGCAATTGGAGAAGAAACTTCTTCTCAGTGAGGGTGACAGAGCCCTGGCCCAGGCTGCCCAGAGAGGTTGTGGAGTCTCCTTCTCTGCCGACATTCAAAACCCGCCTGGACGCCTTCCTGTGTAACCTCATCTGGGTGTTCCTGCTCTGGCAGGGGATTGGACTGGATGAGCTTTGGAGGTCCCTTCCAATCCCTGACGGTCTGGGATTCTGTGATTCTGTGATAAGCAATCCAGGAGGTTCTTGAAGTGCACTGGTAACTTCTTCTTCCAAGTCATAAAGGAGCCAGCGATGAGCAGTGCTTTGCTGGACCTCATACCAACAGCGAAGGGCTTGGTGGGAATGGGAAGCTCAAAGGCAGCCTTGGTTGCTGTGACCATGAAACGGTGGATCCTGAGGGGAGGGAGGAGTGTAAAAAGTAGGCTCACAATCCTGGACTCCAGGAGATTGAACTCTGCTTTGACGAGTCCCATGGGATAAGGCTCTGGAGGGAAGAGGGGCCCAGGAAAACCAGTTAGTATTCAAGGATCACCTCCTTCAAGCTCAAGAGCAATTCATCCCAGTGAATAGGAAGTCAGGGAAAAACACCAGGAGGTCTGTCTGCACAGACAAGGAGCTCCTGGTCACACTCAAACAAAAAGGAAGCATAGAAAGGGTGGAAGCAAGGATGGTGTCGTGTCCCACCTCAGAGGCAGGAGGAGAGCAGCTAAGGTTCTGCAAGTCCCCTTGGGGTAAATTAAGGTGAAATGACACCAAATGGTCAATTAAACATTTTATTTACAATGTAAACAATTTGAACTTGGAAATGTAAAAAAAAAAATGCCCATTTCCTTATCATTGCTAAGCCGAACTTGCAGAACCTGTCTTTCATTATGCAGAACCTCTGTTGCCACAATGTTTGAGGCGCACATTAACTCGTCCAGTCTCTCATAGATGGGTCACCTGGGAGGAATACGAAAACATTGTTCAAGCTTACGGGGATGACGTTATGAAAGCTAAAGCTCCACTGGAATTGAAACTAGCCAGGGATGTCAAGGACAAGAATGGTTTCTGTAACTATGTAGGTGACGAAAGGAAGACTTGGGAAAATGTGGGCCCATTTCTGAATGAGATGGGTGACCTGACGACACAGGACATGGAAAAGGCTGAATTACTGAATGTCTTAATTCACAGAATCACACAGAATCACAGAATATTAGGAGTTGGAAGGGACCTGGAAAGCTCCCCCAGTGCAACCCCTGCCACAGCAGGATCACCAGAGCAGTCACACAGGAACACGGCCAGGGCTTTGGGTGTCTCCACACAAGGAGACTCCACAACCTCTCTGGGCAGCCTGGGCCATGCTCTGGCACCCTTACAGTAAAAAAGTTTCTCCTCATGTTCCTCAGTCTTTACTAGCAAGACTGGCCCTCAGGAATCCCAGGTCCTGGAGACCAGGGAGGGAAAGGCTGGAGCAAGATGTGCCCTTAGTGGAAGAGGATCAGGTCAGGGGATAATTAAGCAAATTGGGCATATATAAGTTCATGGGCCATGGTGTGTGATGGGATGCACACACAAGTGCCGAGGGAGCTGGTAAATGTCACTGTGAGGACACTTTCGATAACCTTCGATTGATCATGGTGACTAGGAGAGATGCCTGAGGACTGGAGGAAAGCAAATGCCATCATCAAGAGGGGCAAGGATGCATGGAACCACATGCTGGTCAGCCTCTGCTTGATCCCTGAGAAGGTGATGGGGCGGCTAATCCTGCAAACCACTCCCGGGCACTTCAGCGACAAGAAAACCATCAGGAATCATCAGTATGGCATATACCAAGGGGGCATCATGCTTGAACAACTTGGTACACTTCCGTGACAAAGTGGCTGTCCTGGCAGATGAGGTGAGAGCAATGGACTCTCTGGACTTCACTAAGTGGCGTCTCCCTAAGATCCTCATCGAGAAGCTGCTGATGTCTGGGCTGGATAAGCAAACAGCAAGGGGG
>NW_010161922.1:14974-21316 GCF_000695765.1 Mesitornis unicolor | reverse complement strand
ATCCTTCCCATCTGTGAACTGGGGTGGCTGTGGTACCCCAAAACCCAGTGCCTGTGGTCGCTGCTTGAGCTGGGGCTGCTCAATGGCACTTTGGGAGCCCAGACCTCAGCACAGACACGGATGTGGGATTGATGGGGGAGGAATGGGAAGGCTGCAGGAGATGCGACCCCCGGGGTCCGTGGTTCATTCACTGTCGGGATGGTGGGGAGACTGTGATTGGGGTTGTTGGGGGGCTGTGTGTGGTGACCGTGGGGAGGCTCAGGGCACAGGCCTTTAAGGTTCTTCCTGTCCCGGAAGGAAAAGGAGGAACCAGAGGGGGAGGGTTGTGCTGTTTCACATCTGCGTGGTTCCTTGCCGGGCCTCTTTCTTTAAGAATCTTCCTCCCCACGTTTTGGGGGTCCCCAGGGTTGGGGGTCCTCGATGAGCAGCTGCAGGGCCAGGGGGATTTGGGTGTGGACGTGGGTAAAAGATGGCGGCAGCGCTGCTCCTCTCCTTCCTCTTCCTCCTCTTCACCACACGAGGTACGGCGGGGAGGGTAGGGGTGGGGTGGGTACCCCCAGGCTGAAGGTGCTGGGTTGGGGGGCAATGGCTTTGGGGAGGGTGAGGGACCTTGGGGAGGTGCCCATGGGTGGACTCACCCCATCCTTGTGCTTGTGCCCAAGGTGGGGACCCCCCCCTTTTCCTGCGGGAGCCTCCTGGCATCGCCACCTCCAAATTGGGGGCCAGGAGCTGCTCCGGGTGAGCTTGCAGGGGGCAGAGGACCTCAAAAATGAAGGCAAACGGGGAAAAAAAAGCCAAATTCGCCATCTGCAAGTCTTGGGGTGAAGCGGTGGATGTCTGGTTCCCAGTGATAGGGATCGTCCCTGTGATGCAGAGGGTGCAAAGGCATTGGGAGTTGGGGAACAAATGGGTTATTTGTGTTTTTTCACGTATCTGGGAGGAATCGTGGTCCCAAGCAGGTCCCGTCTGTGCTTTTTCGGCAGCCCGAAAGGAGGCTCCGTCGGAGGTGGTGGGGATTGTGGGTGGGGTGGGCTATCTCAGCCCCAGCCCCGAAAGCCAAGCCTCCTACCACCAAATCCACTGGCGACGGGGAGACACGGTGAGGATCGCCAGCCGGGACAGCCAGGGGAAGGTGCAGTTCCCCAACAACGCCTACACCGGGCGCCTAGAGCTGTTCCCCAACAACAGCCTCAAAATCAGCCCCCTGCAGAAAACGGACAGCGGCGAGTACCGGGTGTACCTGGAGGACGAGGTGGGCAAGGAGCGCATCGAGAGGATCTTCCTGAAGGTCTACGGTGAGTGGTGGGGACAAGGGATGGTCCCAGTCCTTGCTGTGGGGGACAGGGATGCTGTGACACCCCATTGTCTCTCACAGATGTGGT
This sequence comes from Mesitornis unicolor, assembly GCF_000695765.1. Taxonomy (NCBI): domain Eukaryota; kingdom Metazoa; phylum Chordata; class Aves; order Mesitornithiformes; family Mesitornithidae; genus Mesitornis; species Mesitornis unicolor. The sequence continues at coordinate 19,934 of NW_010161922.1, read as the reverse complement.
CCCCAAGCCCACCGTGAAGGTCAACATGGTCAGTGGTGACTCGAGGTGGTGTCACGCCGTCCTGGAGTGCTCGGTGGAGCTCGAAGGGGTCACCTACGAGTGGATCCCCCCCGTGAAGATCAACCTGGAGGAGGCGAACGGCTCCAAGCAGAACATCTCCTTCAACCCCTCCGTAGAAATCTACACCTGCAGGGTCAGCAACGCCGTGTCCTCCAACAACGCCTCGCTGACCTACAGGCACCCCTGCTCCTGGACGGGTACGGGACGGGGAAACTGGGGGGACACGGACTGTGGGAAGGGGGTCCCTGTGTGACCCTGGGGACAGCGGATCCCTGCACAGCTGGAGGTGTCCCATGGGTGTCCATGGCTCCCTTTTTCCCCATGCCATGGGCTGGCAGGATCCCACATGGGGAGGGGACTGGGGGGTCCCCAGCCCCACCAACACCCCAATTCTCCCCCTCTGCCTCCAGCTGAATCCTCTGCCGTTGCATCCAGCAACTCAGGACTCCACCTCCTCCTCCTCCTCTTCCTCCTCGCCTTGCTATAACGATGCCCTGTAGTTGACGTCTCTCCACATCTCAGCACCGGCCCTGGATGAGGGCAATGCCAGGGGATGCAGAACGATGGGGTTGCCCAGGAGAAACCATTACAACCAGTGCCCATCCCACCAGCACCGTCATCTTCCCACCAGCCCAGGCTCCGGCTGCTGTGCCGCCACTGTTGGGGTAGCTCTGTGCCTCAGTTTCCCTCCTTGCCTTTTTTGCTCTGCTTTAATCAGAGGCCACGTTTTCCAGGTCTGTTTTAACGTTTTTCTTTTGCACTCTGGACCTAAATAACTGAATTAACCACTAACTGCTTGGAAATCCTCCTCTTCCCAGCACTGATATCTACAGAGACACCAAATTTGGGCCTTTCTTGAGCTCGGGAGGCCCTCGGGCGTCACCTGGTGACAGCGACGCCTTTCGTGTCACCCGGTTGACGCTGCAGGGCGTGCTTTGACTGTAACCGGGTGACACCGGTGTGGGTGTAGCCCAACCTCCTCAAGGGGACAGAGCCGAGGTGACACCTCAGGAGGGTTTGACACAGTGAGAACGGTTTCTGCCTTCATAAATATCTGTCGGTGCATTAAATTAATGCATTTTTAACCTTATACCCTGCGTTTTTAGGCGCCTCTTCTGCGTCCTCCTCCGGGCTGGGGTTGGTGGCAGTGGGACAAGGGGAGCTGCGTTTGCCCTCCAATGCCCTTGGTGGGGTACGTGGGCCCGTTGGGGTGGGGAGATGCTTTTTGGGAGTGATGGAGGTTGTCCCTCAGCCTGCAGAGGGGGACAGGGATGTGACCCAAGGCCACCACAGCCCTGGGATGCTGTTGTTCCTGCCCGCTCTGGCCAAACCAGATGGAGAAAGGAGAGAACCGGGCTTTTCCCTCCCTAAATCCCAAGAGGATTCGCTTCATGTCTCCTTCCTAAGGCCAAATTCATCAAAGCATCAACAGGGAACCTCACCAGCTCCTTCGAAAATTGGTAACCAGCATGAATCATTCCCTCCCCTGGTGACTAATGATGGTTTTTTAGCACCAATGTGTGTTTTCACGGAAAATCCCTCCCTTGAAATTCTTTGCTTGGGTCCTGGTCTATTCCCAGGTGAAAATTCGGGGCTTTTCTGCCTTTGACAAAACCCGGGACGGCCGCTGAGCACCAGCACCACCACAGAACCTCTCATGATGGATCAATACGGAGCCCGGTGCCATGCCTTGGTCACCTTCAACCTGCGCCGATGGTGAAAGCAAAGGCATTTGGGATCTTTATTTTCACTTAACAGAGGTTTTTCTCTGCTTTTTTTTGTGTCCCCAGGTACTTCCTGGATTTTTTTTTCTTGATGGTTTTGCTTTTTAAGTCATTTTCCCTCATTTTTCCTAGCCCAACCAGCAGATATTGTTGGGATTTGATGGTTTTCCCGGACCAGTTTGTGGCCACTGGTTTCTCCGTGCTGTTGTGGAGCACCCGGCCCTGGCAAGGGCAGGGTTGGGGACCATTAAAAAGAGGAGAAAAGGAGCTGAGACCCCTTAATCTTCTTCGTCCTTTCCTTTTTTGCTTCTCCGTGAGCTCTTCCATCGGGAAACGGCTTTTTTTGGTTTTTCTCAGATGCTTTCCCAGTGGGAAGTTGCAGCCCTGCAGGATGCCGGGGTGTTTTAGCGCAGTTTTAGGCGTTTTATCGTTAGAAATAATTTATAGCATTACAAATAATTTATTCGCAACAAAACTCGCGGAGATCTCGGAGCTTGGCTGCCCAGAAAAGCGCTGGGCTGTAGCTTCATCATTTCCTTGTGACGCTCAAGTCGGGTTTAAAACAGCGGAGGAATTCCTGTTTCACACCATCGCCTCCGTTCTCCTTTGAAAAAGAAACCGCAAAAAGCAACGAAAACTTGAAGAAAACAGTAGGGAAAAAAAAACAACAACCAACCCCTAAACCTTCTCCCATTTTAACGCTGAGCATCGACGGAGGTGAATAATTCATTCCGCTAAAAACACAGAAAAACAGCGACGCTTTTCTCGCCCCTTTCCAGCAGCGGAACAAGCGAGGGGTGGTTTTTTTGGGGTGCTGAACAGGAGGAGGGGACTGTCCCTGTCCCCAGACACCGCCGGTGCCAATGGTGGGGGTTGAACGGGAGCAGATTGGAGGCCAGGTCAACCCCGTTGGGTGCTCAACGTGAGGATTGGGCGTTTTCTTGGTGAGTTTTGAAAGTCTCGGTGAGTTTTTAAAGACCACCCATGCACCCCCTTGCTGCTGTTACCCCCCCCCCCCAGCCCAAACCCAAAGTGTGGGGGGCTCAATCCCATTAAAATCGATGTTTTCCTGTGCATCACGGCTGCGATCATCGGTGCAGGTCTCTCTTTGTGCCAAATCCCTGCCCTGAGGCGCTGGGATGGAGCAAAAGTGGTTGGGATGCTGCCACACCGGGGAGCGGCCGCTTTTCTCCACCCCTGCTGCATTTAAAGGCTCTGTGCAGCTCTCACCGTTCATAAAGTGATTTTTCTCACCCATCACTTCGTCCTCTTTTGGGAGGGGGATGCACTTTTGGGTACAGACTCTAACTCGACGCACTGCTTCCTTCTGCAGGTTGCTCTTGCCTGGGGGTCCTGGTGGCCAGCAGGATGACCATGAGCCAGCACTGTGCCCTTGTGGCCAAGAAGGCCAATGCCATCCTGGGGTGTATCAGGAGGGGGGTGGTTGTAGGGCAGAGAGGTTCTCCTGCCCCTCTGCTCTGCCCTGGTGAGACCACATCTGGAATATTGTGTCCAGTTCTGGGCCCTCAGTTCAAGGAGGACAGGAACTGCTGGAGAGAGTCCAGCGTAGGGCTACAAAGATGATGGAGGGAGTGGAGCATCTCCCTTATGAGGAGCGGCTGAGGGAGCTGGGGCTCTTTAGTTTGCAGAAGAGGAGACTGAGGGGAGACCTCATTCATGTTTATGAATATTTAAAGGGTGAGTGTCACGAGGATGGAGCCAGGCTCTTCTCGGTGACAAACAATGATAGGACAAGGGGTAACGGACACAAACTGGAACACAGGAGGTTCCACTTCAATTGGAGAAGAAACTTCTTCTCAGTGAGGGTGACAGAGCCCTGGCCCAGGCTGCCCAGAGAGGTTGTGGAGTCTCCTTCTCTGCAGACATTCAAAACCCGCCTGGACGCCTTCCTGTGTAACCTCATCTGGGTGTTCCTGCTCCGGCAGGGGGATTGGACTGGATGAGCTTTGGAGGTCCCTTCCAATCGCTAACGGTCTGGGATTCTGTGATTCTGTGAAGCGTTCAGCTTCGAATAGTTAAGAAAAAGAAAATGAGAAAGTAAAAAAAAAAAAAAAAGGAGTCATTCAGCCAAAAAAAAACCACCAAAACAGGAAACCGTCCTACGGCAGCGCCTCATTTGAGTACACCTGCGCTTCAAATGAGCCCGGCAGCACATTGGGGCTCCAGTGCCACAAAGGCTCCGTGAAGCAAGGCATGGGCTGCGGCGTGTGGCTCTGGTTCCTGCTCCCTCTCGGCCGATTTTGGGGTACGTACGCGTTCCTCGCCGCGAAATACTCGGTTTGGGTGGTTTTTTAGGGGTTTTTTTTTATTTTTGGTGAGTTATGGAGAACTTCAGAAGTCGCGAGCTGCGTGCCGGGCTGATCGGGTATAAATATTCATATAGGAGATAAACGAGCTGCATCCCTAATACGCTCCTGCCCGTCAGGCTGAGGATGAGAGACGAGGGATGAACAAAGACGGTGATGGACAGAGCGTAGCTGCATTGGTGAAGCTTTCCACCGTGTGTTTTAATGGGGTATTCATGGCACAGAGCGAATAATTTAGTCCCAGGTGTGGATGGGGGCACTGGAGATGAAGGTCCTGGGTGGTTTGTCTTGCAAAAAATGCGTTAAAAAATGTGTAAGGCGAGTGGGAAGGGATGATGCTGAGTTTTGGGTGCCTGGAGAGCCGTGCCAATGATGTCCTGGGGACAACAGTGTCCTGGATGAGCCAAAATCCCCTCCAGATGAGCTGGGACCCCCAGACCCTCTATTCCCAGATGCAGGAGGATGCCGGGGTTTCTCCTTGGCTCACCATTTCTGGAATTATCAGCCTTTAAAATCCCCCCATGGGGTTTTTTGACCGGCCAAAAGTCCCACCAGGCCAATACCTGACGTGAGGGCCGCCCAGTGTGGATCGCTCCCCGTCCTCCAGCCCCTCCATTGGAATTTGGGATGCTCTTGGACTCCTTCGCGTCCCTCTTCCAGCCGAGCTGTTTCCCCTTGTCCCAGAGGATGCTTCTCATCAGGGCAGAGGGTTTTTCTAAAATGCTGTAGGAAGGGCTTTTCCATTCAGTCATTAACGAGGAGCCTTAACCGCCGCCCGTCAAAATGGCACGTTGCTGAGAAAATGCAGCATGTGTGGGATTTACAGTAACTGCAGCAGCAGAAAAGTGT
>NW_010161922.1:13450-14950 GCF_000695765.1 Mesitornis unicolor | reverse complement strand
CCGCGGGGTTTCTGCGGGACCACGGCCGCGTTCGCGTGGCTGCTTCGGCACCGGGGAGACGATGTCCCCTGGGGAGAGCTCAGAAACTGCTGCGTTTTGGGCCACGGAGGAGGAAGAAACTTAAGCGATGGCACTCGCTTGGGACGGCGGCGGGGAGAGGGTTTGCTCTGTGGTTTTTTTTACTGGAAATGTGCCACTGGAGAGGTGGATACTGGGCTTAGCTGGGCCAACCCATCCCTGCGCTTCTGGGGCAGCTCCGCTTCCTTTCTGGCCCTGATGGAAAGGAGATGGGAGGAAATGTGGGGGTGACACCGTGGGGTCCCCGCTGTGCTGCCGGTGCTGAGCTGGCACCTCACCCCACGCCGTTTCCTACAAAAACAATCATCACGTTTGCCCGGGGGTGCTGGTAAATGTGAATCACCTGCTCGCAGCCAGAGATGGAACGGGGCTGGGAGAGGAGCTCTCCAGGAAAAGAGGGTGGTTGAGGTGCTCTGGGACATGGGGGTGGCCCAAATCTCAGGATGCTGGCACCCCCCAAGAATGCTTTTTGGTGTCCATCAAGAAACTTGGGACCACCTCAACCAGGTGAAGGACAACCCGGGATTTGCACCCAAGTCCGTCTCAGGAGGCTGCGTTTCCTGCAAGGTCTACAAGAAAAGTCCCACTGAAGGTTTCTGGAGCTGCGGCGCTCGAGGGACGTGGGGTGCCACGATCTATACCCAACTGTGGGCATTGGCCAAGGACCACGGAGCTTTGCTTCCCACCAGGACTTCTCCAGGCCGATCCCACCACCCCCAGCACCCTTCTCCCAGCGCCAGCATCCCCACCGGACTGGGAGCCACTGCTCAAGGGGTGATGTTTCACCGCTCTGGCTGTCACTGTGCCAGCCCAGAGCCTCAAATCGGGATTTGGCCATCGCTCGCAGTGGTACCCGATGCGGGACAACGCCAAGGATGATGCAAATGAAGGGTGAGGAGGAAGAGTGGAGGAAGGCAACGCTTGGCCAAGCCCTCAACCTCCATCCATTGGGGCTGAGGATGTGGGGCTGAGGGGTGGCCCCAAGGAAGATCTCATGGGGTGGGCAGGGGGCAGAGCTCACGGTGAACCCTGGCGGATCGTGCGACTCGTGCTCCCAATCGCAGGGCCTGATAATGCGGTTAGAAAATCCACTCCGTTTTCCACCCGTTTATCTCACGCCACCCAAGATGTCCCCAATCTCTGGATTACCAGGGTGTGTCCAACGCCGATCGCTCCCAACCTCCCCCTGCCCTCTTCAGCTCTTCTCTCCCTTCCCAGGCACGGGCCACGGGGCGAGGGAGACGGCGCTGGGCACCCTGGGGAAGGTGACGACGTTGCGGGTCCCCCCCAAGCTCCAAGAGCTGACCCTGCGCTTCGGGACGGCCACGTGGAAGCGGGACACGGAGGACCCGCAGCGGAAACTCGTCCTCCTCAGCTACTCCAACGGCTCCCACACCAACCACAAGGGGGGGCGCAGCCGCC
>NW_010161922.1:9893-13425 GCF_000695765.1 Mesitornis unicolor | reverse complement strand
ACACCAGTCGGCGGGACGGGCAGCTCTACGAGTACAGCGTCAGCACGGGGCCGGAGGAGAAGGTCTGGCAGATCCAGCTGGAGGTGTACGGTGAGACACGCGGCTTCAGTGGGACCGGGATGGGTGCTCCAAGCCTGTTGTGGGTGCTGGGAGTGGGTCTGGGTGCTTAGAGGTGGTTGGAAGGGTGGGAGATGCCCGCCCAGATGTGCTGCAGGGAGTCCAGGACCTTCTTGCGGCCCCATCTGGATGCCCCCAAAATCAAAGGGGTGCACGCAGACCACGTCCCTCTCCAGCGCCATTCATAGAATGGTTTTGGTTGGAAAAGACCTTTAAGATCATTGAGTCCAACCATCAAACCTGTTCACAGCAGGTCTGGGGTCAGTCCAGTTCCTCTCCATCTCCCAGGGATTTAGGAAAGGCCACCAGGATTTCCCAGGCAGGAATGGAGGTGAGGGGAAACCTTATTGCCCTCTACAACTCCCTGAAAGGAGGGCCTAGAGAGGTGGGTGTTGGTCTCTTCTCTCATGTAAACAGTGATAGGACAAGAGGAAATGGCCTCAAGTTGCGTCAGGGGAGGGTTAGATTGGATATGAGGGAAAATCTCTGGACTGAAATCAAGCACTGGAAGGGGCTGCCCAGGGCAGTGGTGGAGTCCCCATCCCTGGAGGGGTCCAAAAACCGTGTGGATGTGGCACTTGGGGACATCATTCAGTGGCCATGGTGGGGTTGGGTTGCCATTGGACTTGATCTTAGAGGCCTTTTCTAACCTGAATGATTCAACCCAACCCTTTGTCCCCTCTCTCCCTCCAGAGCCAGTGTCCGCCCCCACCATCCAGCTCCTGCACCAGGCTCTGGTCAACAGCAGCTGCGCTGTCACCCTCAACTGCACAGCGGAGCGAGGGGATGGCGTCTCCTACCACTGGAGCGGCACCTCGGAGCCCTGTGCCCATAACGGCAGCGTCCTGCGCCTCTCCTACCCCCTGCAAAACGTCAGCATCGCCTGTGCCTGCACCGCCAGCAACCCCGTCAGCCGCCGCGTTGTCGCCTACAACTTCTCCGAGTGTGGCTACGAGCGAGGGGGTGAGTCCATGGGTGCTGAGTTCATGGGTGCTGAGTCCATGGATGCTGAGTCCGTGGATGCTGACCCCTCTCCAACCTCCCCATCCTGCTCTTGCTTCTTTTTTTTGTGGCACTTTAGACAGCCTCGAATGAGCTTTTTTGGGTATTTTTTTGTCATGAGAAAGTGGCCCAGGGTTGCCCAGTCCTTCCAGTAAAACACAGGTCACACCCGGCCGCCGCTGCGCCCCGGTGCTCACAGCTCATTTTTAAAACCATGGGTGACAACTTCCCCTTCGCCGGCTCTCGGGGCGGATGGAAGTCACACCCCCTCTCGCCGGGGTTTTTTCACGCTCCCTCGTGACGTGGGGGACTTTCACTGGGGCCGGGTGCTGCGGTGGCCACCCCTTTCCTTGGGGACTTGGAGGTGAAGTCACCCCTCTGTGGCCATGACCTGCACCGAGGCCCTTGTGGGGATTTGTGCTGAGAAAATACCCCATGGAGGGGAGAAAAAACCTCTCGTTTTGGAAAGGGAGATGCTGAAATGAGATGTTTTGGGGCGTTTCAGGCTTGTTTTGAGGGATTTCAGGCTTGCTCTGAGGGATTTCAGGCTTGTTTTGGGGCATTTCAGGCTTGTTTAGAGGGATTTCAGGCTTGCTCCTCATCCCCTTGCCCCAAAACCCGTTGCATGGTGGGACATCCCTGCACGGTGTCACCACTGAGACCATTTGAATGGGGCCACCCCAGGGCCCCACTTCTCATGCACTGGGCGTTGTACCGAGTTGGCCTTCAAAAAGCCACTGGGGAGGCTTCGATCACTTTATCCGGCTCTGATCTGGCTCCCGGCGGGTTTTTCGCTGACTATCGCAAGATTCGTGAGATCGCTGCTCAAAAAAACCCCACCATTTCCTGTCCCATTTCCTGCACCCAGTCCCAAATTAGGTGCCGAGATGAAATAAGGTTTCAGCCGCCCGTTCTGTGGTCTTGGGGTGCCCCTGATCCCCTCTCCTCTCTGCCCCCCATCCCAGGCAGCGCCGGGCTGAGGACGGGGCATCTTGTGCTGCTGGTGCTTCGCCGTCGTGGTGATGCTCGCCGGGGGCATCCATTTGGCCATGCCCGGTGGTGAGTGCCGTAAGGGGGGGATGCCGAGGTGGTTGAGGGTCCACGGGTGGGATCAGCCTTTTTGGGGGGACAGAAACTGCCCCCAGCAAAGGGACCAGGGGGCTAACCCCAATGGGTGCCTCGGCTGTGGGGCACCCTGGCCCTTTTGAAGCACAGAGCGAGAGGCAGGAAGGAAACCAGCTTAAAAAAAAAACAAAACCCAAAAAACCAAACCCAACATAACCCTGTACCTGCGTCTGATCTCCGTCAATTCACTCGGGGGATGCGTTGCTGAGATCGTATCTCGCGGTCTCAAGATCTGGCTGATCCCAGCCGAAATTTGAGCGAGCATCACCTCCCCGAGTGCCTCAGCTGGGCTGTGCCCCACTTCCCATTCCTTATTTCAGTGATAAATTCACAAAACTGACCCACGGTGGCCCAAAAATCCTCGGAGCACGGCCGGGCAGCTGCAGCGATGGGGATGCAGCAGGGTCCTGCCAGTGGAGCCTGGGCTCAGCTTTTGGGATGCGGGATCAGGATGGGGCTTGCAAAAACGGGGTCCCCCCGCTCCCCGTTCCCTTCTGATTCGCTTCGTTCCCCCGCAGCCGGCCGGGAACGGGACCGGGAGCGCTCGCCGCTTGCCGAGGACAACGCGGTGCACACCATCTACTCCAAAGTGCAGCGGGTGGAGGTGAGACACGGCCCGTACGCCTCATCCCTGGGGAAAAAACCGCCCTTTTTGGGATGGAAACGCTCCTTTAGGGATGGAAAACACCCCTTTAGGAATGAAAACGCTCCTTTAGGGATGGAAACGCCCTTTTAGGGATGGAAATGCTCCTTTAGAGATGGAAATGCTCCTTTAGGGATGGAAATGGTCCTTTAAGGATGGGACTCCCAGCACGGCAGCCAAGAGGAGGCAGGGGAACAACCGTGCCAGGGTTTCTGAGGTTTTGGGGGTCTTGGGCAGCTGCACCCCAAGCCCTTTTCGCTGGTGGGTGCCCCCGGTCCGTGGCACCCTCGGTGCTGGGTTTTGGTCTTGGGGTCAGCTCAGCCCCGCGGCTGGTGGGAAGGGGGTGAAATTGTGGCCATGGGGGACCGAGGTGGCCATGGGCTCCCCGGGGGCACCTATCGCTGCCTGGCCTCTGTTAATCTGAGAATAAAATTGGGTGCTGCCACTTGTCAGCATCCCAGGATAGTTTTGGGGACAAATTGGGCATTTTCCCCCCTCTTTCTGCGTCCCGTTTAGTGCAAACTTGGCGGAAACGGTGGGTCCATGGGGGTGGAGAGAGGGAAGCCCCCTCCGGGCACTGCTCATCCTTCGTTTTCCACGCAGAAGCCAAAATTGGCCCCCGCTGCCGAGGTCTCCGCCTGCACC
>NW_010161922.1:7586-9875 GCF_000695765.1 Mesitornis unicolor | reverse complement strand
CCCGGACACGGCCCCGCGCCCCCAGCGCAGCCCCCCGGCACCACCGCCCGCCCTGCACGGCCCCCCAACCCTCGCACAGGTAAGGGGCTGCCCCCCAGCCCCCTAAATGCCCCGGCTGGGCATCTTTAACTCCCTTTTTATTAACTTTTCATCATTAAATTGCTTAGATAATCAAAATGTGGGGTTTACACCAACCAAGAGCGAACAACAAAGTGATTCCGTCTGGGTTTAGGCTGTGTTCGATGCCACCTCTAGCAAGGTTGTGCTGATTGGGCTGGGTAAAACAAGGAAAAATCCAGAATTGTAAATCTGACCTGTTCTTCTCTTACAAATTTCTTGTGCTCGCTTGATTTGCTGGATTTGAATGGGAGTCGCACCATTTCTCGAAGCTCTTTGCTATATAATCCCAAAATATTGTTCAGAAATATCCGTCTCTACATGATTTCTACAGATACTTTTAAATAATAAACCATGTAGAGCGAACGCCATGGGGCACCCCACACCCCCAAAACCAGGCCACCTCGCCCACCCCTTCCCTTCCCTGCTTTTTGCCGCAGACGCCGAGCCCCGATGCGGAGCCCAGGACGATTTATGCCAGCGTGATGATGCCCACGGCCTGAACCCCTCAGCTCATCGGGCACCGCCATCCCCGTCCCGAGGAAACCCCAAATTATCCCTGGAAATTGGGGTAACACCCTCGGGCACTCACCGACCCCAAGAGCTGCGGCTGAGGGCAGCCAAGGAGATGCTGGAGCACCGGGAAAGGGGGCTCTGGATGTGACCCCTCCAGTCGAGTGTGAGAGGGACGGCGACTCGGAGACGTGGTCTCAGCCCATCGGCACCGGGAAGCGTAGCCGGGACAGGTTCACACCCCAATTTCATCCCTGCCCCGGGGGGTGTCACCCCATGGGCTCATCCGCTGGCCCCGGCTTCGCTAGAGGGAGCCCCGGCTCCTGGCTTCGGCGACACCGGAGACACCCGGGGCTGTGGCTTCAGCGGCAGCGGGGGGAGAAAAAGCAAAAGTGACTTTTTATTTTTTCAACATCCGCTGCGCAGCAGGTTATGAAACGCCCGAGTTTTGACCCAAAAAGACTTGCCCAGCCCTGGCCCGAGCCCTTGCACCGGGGCCACCATTGGCCCACGCCTGGGGAGCAGCCGTGTCCCACTGCACTTTTCCAGCCCCCTCCTTTCCCACTGAAGATGACGCCAGGCCAGGACCTGCCCCGAGGATTATTTAAAGCTGAATTTAAAGGGGAGGCTCCCAAGCACCCGCCAGCTCCCAGCGCCTCATGTCCGGGAGTGCTGGGGGTGGCCAGGAGGAAGGATTTGGGCTGGAAATCCCTTCCAGCCCCTCCCCAGTCCGAAATATTTCGTAATCCCAGCACAACTGAGCTCCCACAGGTCTGATCTCGTGTCCCGCTGCTACTGGAAAGGAGAATAAATCTACCATAAAGCATTTTGGGAAGGGTTTGGTGGCAAAATGTGTCAGGGGCTGGGTCAGGCTTTGGGGACGGGGAAGAGAAATTCGGGTGTCTGCATGTCCCAAGGTTCCTCCTTTGGTTACTGCAGTCATCAGCTGATTCCCGCTTCCCTGGAAAAGTCTCATCCACAAAGCAGGCGCTTCCCCCCGGAGCGTGGGCAGGTCCAGGCAAGGACAAGGTCACGCTTGCCCTAAAATGGGGCAAAAAGCCCCAAATTCTGTGCCTGGCGCTCGGCGCAGGGTGGATCCCGGTGCCACACCCGTGACGAGGCAGATTCCCAACCCTGCACTTTGCAGATGCTAAAGACGGGGAAGAATTCACGTTAAAATGTTGATATTGCCATTCAGGGAAGCGCTGAGCCCCGCTGCTGCCGACCCCTCAGCTCCCACGTGGTGGCTGGAGGGGAAAAAAGGGGTGCAGGGTGCAAGAGCTTTGGTATCGAGCAGCGATCTCAGTCCCCATGCGTCCCTTCACCCGCTGAAGGGGAGCAGCGACGCCTACTCCCTCATGGGGGCGGAGGAACCGGGGCTATTTTAAAGCCCGAACTGATCCAGAGCGCTTCCTCCACCTGAATTTCAGTTTGACGCCGGCGTCACGCTACTTCCTAAAATAATCTGAATTAAGGAAGCAGCTGCTTGCCCTGCAGTTGGCTTTTGTGGGCATCCTGGGTCAGGGCATGCAGTTTTTGTTGGGGTGCAGTTTGTGGGGGATGCAGTTTGGGGATGATGCAGTTTGGGGATGATGCAGTTTGGGATGATGCAGTTGGGGGGATGCAGTTTGGGGGGATGCAGTTTGGGGGATGATGCAC
>NW_010161922.1:5250-7489 GCF_000695765.1 Mesitornis unicolor | reverse complement strand
GGGTGGGAGGGGGGGGGGTGGGGGTGGTTGGGGGATGCAGTTTGGGGATGATGCAGTTTGGGGGGATGCATTTTAGGGGATGCAGTGTGGGGATGCAGTGTGTGGGGATGCAGTTTGCGGGGGTGCAGTTTGGGGATGATGCAGTTTGGGGGATGATGCAATTTGGGGGATGATGCAATTTGGCGGATGCAGTTTGAGGAATGATGCAGTTTGGGGGATGATGCGGTTTGGGGGATGATGCAGTCTGAGGAGATGCAGTTTTGGGGGGTGTCAGGTGTGGATCTCAGCATCCTTTACCAAGAATGCCCCGGTGACATCGGTCCCTGGACACCAGGACGCTGCCCTCTGTGATGCCCCTCTCTCAGGGCAGAGGAGCCAGGACATTTGTCACACGCAGCCACGGTGACACTTTTGGTTCCCCCTTTTCCACTTTTGCTTGGAAAATGAAGACTTTTCAGTCCGAGTTTTCAGCCTGCACACGCCATGGGTTGGTTTTTTTTTTCCCCTTCTCGTCATATGTCTCTGACACAGAGCCCCCGCCGCTACCTCATGTCCTGTCATGTGTCAGCTGCCAAATTAAACAATCGGCGTTATCTCCACCCCTTTTGCCGTGAGGAGCCGTGTGGGCGCGGGCGCCTGCGCCTTCTCCTTCCTCCCGCCGATGCTCGGGCACACAGCGCCCGGCTCCACGCGTTGCAGGTTGATGGACGAGCCATGGCCGCTGTCGCTCGCCCTCCTCTTCCTCCTCTTCCTCCTCCGAGGCAGTAAGTGCAAGAAATGCTCATTTTTCCCCCCCCTTCGTGGGGTCTCGGGGTGGTTTTGGGGGCTCCTGGGGGAGCAGGAGGCTGACGGCTCCGGGTGCAGGTGCAGCTCCACGGGGATGGAGTTTGTCCTAAAGAAACTGGGCAAACTGGGGTGGAAAAATCCCGGCATGACCCCTCATGCTGTGTGTGTCCGTCCCCCTCTCCGTCTGCAAAGGAGTGAATGCATCAGGTCTCAGCTCCAGCTGCTGCCAGATGTTTCCCGTTCTGCTCCGCATTTGGGGTCCACTCCCCACGTGTTGTCCTGGAGTTTTCTGCACCGTTGTGGGGTATTTTGGGGCTGTTTGAAACTTTCTGCCTATTTTCAGGCAACGTTTCCTTCCTTGCAGCCCCGAGGAGGGTTCTGTGGCTGGGCGAGCCTCCTTATCTGCTTTTACAGCAGAATTTCCTCCACGTCTATCTCCCCAAGTAGCTTTTCCACCCCGACAGATGGAGATGTTCATTCTCCGGGGTCATCTCTGATGTCCCGGAGGCATCCCCATGGGGTTATGCAGAGGGGAACCCTAAATTTGGAGCCTTGGGGAGAGGAGACAACCTCGGAGTTGCTCAGTTCCCTTTCCTGGCACTGGGGACAAGATCTCCGTCTGCAGCCCAGACTGGGCAGAACTGAATTTACTTCGTAATGCCAAGTAGTGAAAATAAGAACGAAAAACATCTTCCTCCTTCTCCGAAGCGAGGAGAAGCTGCTACACATTTAGGGAAGAAGCCACCTGGTTTCTTGTTTGTTTGTCCAACGATGCTCGACCTTTCCGAGCCATCGAAACCTTCATTTTGGCACCTCGGGGCTCTGTCCCTTTCATGTAGGAAGCCGTGGGGGTGTCCTGATGCCCTCGGGGGACACGAAGGCACGGGACCACCCGAGGGACCTCAGCCCAGAGCCTCGGAGGTGTTTGGTTTATCTAAAATAAAAAGGGATCCCCCAATTCTATGAATTCCTGCGGTCGCTCAGTGATGGAGCGGTCCCTCAGTGCCCCCCGCATCCAGGGATGCATCCGTGTCCCCAGGGATGCCCCAAAGCGTTCAGGCGCGGTGGGCTCAGACCCAGCAGACCAAAAAGTCATCGTTGGCCATTGAGATCAACCCAGGCCTCCGTTTCAGAGCCAGGCAGAGGAGCGTGGTTATCTCAGTGCAAACATCTTCTGTGAGAGCTGCTTCGCTGCCTCGCTGGCATCCCTCGGGCTGACTCAGACATGCCCTGTGCCCCGGCAGGCGATGTGCCATGAGTCTGTGCCAAAGCGATGGCACGGTGAGACACTGGGAGCACTGGACACTCCCCACAGCCGAGCAAAGGCAGTGGGGATATTGACTCATGGATCAGCTTGGCCCCATGGATCAGCCTGGCCCCGTGGATCAGCCTGGCCCCATGGATCAGCCTGGCCGTGGCTCCCGTTTTAGCCAAGAACCTTTCCCCGCACTCC
>NW_010161922.1:4812-5181 GCF_000695765.1 Mesitornis unicolor | reverse complement strand
CGACGGGATCGCGTCCGGGGCAAAATCCGTCCCCTTCCGCCTCCAGAGCTTGGATGGAGAAGTCACTGCCTGGAGCTTTCGCAACGACCTGATAGTAACGGTCAAATGTGGGGATTCTCCCGAAACCACCTTTTTTGACAAGTCCTACCAACCGCGCTTGGCCGTCTCTGAGCGCGGCACCGCGCTCACCATCTCCGGACTGCGGCCGGACGACACCGGCACCTACACCGCCAAATCCGACACGGGAATCAAAACCGCCTTCACCCTACGCGTGTACCGTAAGCGCCTTTAGGTCCTGCTGGGGGGGGGAGCTGATTTTGGTATCTATTTTTTTTTTTTTTTGCTTCCTGTTATATTTTTTTAATGCTT
>NW_010161922.1:0-4540 GCF_000695765.1 Mesitornis unicolor | reverse complement strand
GCCGCCGTCTGCACAGGTAACGGCGACGGGTGGGAGCGCGGGCGGTGGGGATGGGCACCGGGGGAGGGGGATTTAACCGCTCTCCCTTGTTTTCTCCCCTCACGCCGCCAGAAAACGCCACCCGCCCTCACGCTGCCGGTGAGCCAGCCCAAAATGCCCCCGTCCGCCTCCAGCCTTGCTCCGCCGTGTCTCAGTGTGCCCCCCGCAGACCCAGGGAGGAAGCCTGAGGCCCCCTGCAGTCCGTTTCCTCCCCAAAAAATGGCTCTTGGGGGATATCTGGACTTTTTTTGGGCAGTGCCTCGAACATTGCCGCGCTTTGTCAGCTGGGGAGTTTGAGGACAGGGGTTGTTCCCCAAAAGTTGATGGGATGGGAGCACGGAATCAATTCAGGCAACAAGGATGAGCTGAAGAGGGGAGCGTGGCTCTGTGCCCCAAACCCACGTGGGGTTTTTTCCCCCCAAAAAAGCCACCCCTGAGGTCCCCAGAGGGCAAAGGGCCATTGGAGGGGGCAGCTGTGGCCGTGGAGGGAGGGGGGGGACACAGCCGCTGCTCTGCTCTGTCTGCAAAGCTGCTCGTCCGCATGCAGCGTCGTCTCCTTTCCATGTTGGACCGTGTCAGGCTGTGTTGTGCCATGCTGTGCCGTGTTGGGCCGTGTTGGACCACGTTACCGTGAAATAAGGGGCTCAGCGGGGTTCTGAAGCTGATTTCCGCCCTCAGTGATGCTGGGAAGGGGCAGACACATTTTGGGATGATGACACCGGACCCTTTTCTCTTCCAAGGTGTCGGTGGGAGTGGGGGTCGCGGCGGTGGTCGCAGCGATGTTGCTCGGGGTGCTGCTTGCAGCCTTTATCATCACCTACAAATCCCGAGGTGAGGGGTGGCCGCTTCCCCTGCGGACCCAGCAGGGGCAGGGGACATGGGGGACACACACGGCCAACCCCTGGGCACCCAAATGTGGGGTTCGCTTTGGCTGATGGGGGCCCCGTGTCGCTTCCTCCCCCAGGCTGGAAGATTTTCAATCTGACTTCAGCAGCGGCCACCAGCACAGGTAGGATTTTGGGGACCCTCACCATTCATTTTCCTCCCCAGCTCTGGCAACCTCAACACCACCCCGTGTCACCACCCCACACACATGGAGGCAAAAGGGGACAATCCCAGTAAGCCGTGCTTTCTCCCAGTCTCTTACTGGACAGTGTTGTGCTAGCCCAGTATGAAGAAGCCTGGGGCGCAGCCACGAGATCGCCGAAACAAGAGATTTTGGGAAAAGATAAGAGCTGGCAAGAGGCGACTTCTTGTGGGGCAGAGATGAGCAATGGGGGCCACTGGAATCAAGGGTTTGGGGTGTGAATTCAGCCAAGAAATGTGGTGGCAGAGGAGACCTGTGGACCAGTCCCCACCAGTTCAATGGTGGCCGGGGCTGTTGTGTGATGGGACGGGCTGTGCCCCTGGCTGCTCCAGCACCAACCTCACGGACTCTTTTTTATTTAAAAAAAAAAAGGCATCTTTTGTTGTTTTCATAAGCTGAAATAAAACTGACACGAACGCTCCTGCCATTTATTCCGTGTTTACACGTGTCCCAGGGGGACACTGGGACTCAGCCAGCACCAGGACCATGATCATTCGGATCCAGCTTTTCCATTGGGAACCACGGTCAAAACCCCTCCCCGAAGCGCTCCTCTCTGCACGGGCTGAATCCTGCGTGGTTTTTTCCTCCTTGGGGCTGTGCTTCAAGTGACAGGCACTGAAATTTTGACCCAAAAAATGGGATTTTGAAGGATTTTAAACCTCTCTGCCCCCCCGCTGTTGGATGAGCTGAGGAACGAGCTGATGTGAACGCTCGCTGCAATGGTGGCAACGCATGAAGAAGACACAAACGCACGTCGCCCTCTGAAAGCAGAGGGGATCTTGTATTTAAATTTTTGTTAAAAAGCTGATTTTCACTAGGAAATCCCTTCAAATGCTGTTCTTGGAGCTGGGACAGGCGGGATGGTGGGACGAAAAGTGATGCTCACCCCAACCTGGAGCCTCAGCAAACACCTCCAGCGTCTCCCGAGCATCCCCATGGGTTGTGCCATGGGCTCCATCGCTGATCCTTTCCTTATTTTTTCCCCTTGCAGAAGTGGGAACAGACTGCTCCACGGTGTACGCCCAGGTCGGCCCTTCCCAGCAGGTGAGGCCATGGGGCTGATACCTGTCCCCCACTTATGGGGCTGGACTGGTCCTCATGTGGGATGGGAATGACCCCAGGACCATGGGCAATGGCTGGGGGACCATGGATATGGCCTGAGGACCACAGGGGATGGCCCAGGGACCATGTGGCGGGGACAGGGGGAAGGACAGCAGCTGGCCATGCCCCGGGTTTGTCCCTTACATCCTCCTGGGGAGCTGGAGGGGGACATTGAGGCAGGGGACTTGCCCTAAAACCAGCGCGGCCACCTGGAGCACTTCCTGCTGCATCCCCAGCCCCACCAAACCATGGCTCCCCCAGGCTTTGAGGTCCCGTTGTCAGCTCTGAGCCTAGGAAATATTTTTGGAAATCTTTTTTCCCCCCCCGCCAGGTGCACCTGCAGAGTTTCTCCAATGAACAGCGGAACGACCCAAAAAAGACGCTGGTCCCCGATGAGGAGACCTCCAAAACCATCTACCTCACCGTCCAGGCCGTGGCCCAGGTGAGTTGGTGTTGATGGGCTATGGTTGGACTCCACGGTCATAAAGGCCTTTTCCAACCAAATGATTCCCTGATTCGTGGCTCCGGCACCAAGCACAGAGATGGGCAAGACCCCAAGGTGAGAGAACTATGGGGCATGGCCAGACTGGTCCAAACTGGGCTTTCCCAGGGCAGTGGTGGAGCCACCATCCCTGGAAGGGTCCAAAAACCATGTGGATGTGGCACTTTGGGACACGGTTTAGTGGCCACGGTGAGGTTGGGTTGATGGTTGGACTGGCTGATCTCAGAGATCTCTTCCATCCATAATTATTTGGTGATTTTTGGGGTCTAGACCTTCAAGCCAAGCCTGGGGGTCCCCTCCCTGTCACTCCCATGAGCCCAAGCCGAGCTTTGGTCCCTTTGCCATTGCAGACGGACGATGAGAAGATGGGCAACGGCACGGCGGGATGCCGGGAGCAGGAGGAGAAAGGCTTCTACGCCATGGTCAGGTAGCAAAGCCCTGAGCCTGCTCCGAACCCGGCCCAAGGGGCTGCAGCGTCCCCCCCATCTCGGCCCTGGACATCACAGTGAGGATGGGAGCGCCCTGGATGCACAGACTCGTTCAGCACAGGGGCTCTGCTCGTATTTCAGCATCCACGCAGAGTCTGGGCTCCTTTTTGTGCCCTCTCACACCAGACCAAAGATCATGGACCAAAACCACAGCTGCGATCCCAGCCCTCCCCATGCACGGCCACAAGCGGCTGCTGCTGGGTTTTGCGATGTGGAGCCTCAGGACAGGAAAACTTCAGGAGCCTCTCAAAGACCTTTAGAATTATTTTTTTGTTTCTTCTCGCTGTTCTTTTAACCTCGGCAAAGCTCAAAATTTGGTGCTCGCTACTTCCGAGGCTGTTGGGGACCTTCCAAACCTCCCAGTGCTGCTCTCAGCATCGCTTCGTGCCGTCCTTCAGTCCTCGGAGATGCTGCAGGGCAGTACCGGGGTCCGCGGACAAACAGGACCAGGACTTGGCTGGCCCCATCCCGCCCCATCCTTTGATGCATTCGTATCCGAGGTTTTATTTTGGGATGAAATATTTGTATCCGTGAAAAGCAGGGGTGATGCGTGGGGCCGGAGCGGCCGCATCCCCCCGGGGTCCTGCATTGGGGACCCGGAGCGGGGACTCAGGGACCCAGGTACGGAGCAAAACGTGGGCACGGGCGTGGACAAACGGACGCCGCCGGCGCTGGGAACCCCTCAGTGCCGCTTCCCCCTCCTCTTTGTCTCGTCTGTGCCCATGGTAAATTATTCAGGGATGAAACCGGAGATCCCTTTGAAGTGCCAAGCACCGCAGCGCCTGCCAAGAGCTCCCGGAATAAAAAAAAAATGCGGCTCAGTTTGTGTCTGCACATTATTTTTGGGGGAAAACAGCCCATTTTTGACGAGGCCGCGGAGTCATTTGTTTGTTCTCTGTGCTTTCGCGGTAGGCGATGGGTTGGTTTTTGAGATCCTCAAAGCCGTGCTGATCAATTAAATATCTAGCCCTCGGTGGGGACGTGTTTTTCTATGTAATAGAGAATGATAGAATAGAAAACAAATATGCAGTAGCAAAATACGTAGTAGAAAACAAATATGGAATAGAAAACATATAGTAGAAAACAAATACATAATAGAAAATGTGTAGTGGAAAACAAATATATAATAGAAAATATATAGTCGAAAACAAATATATAATAGAAAACATATAGTCGAAAACAAATGTATAATAGAAAATACGTGGTGTAAAACAAATATATAATAGAAAATACATAGTAGAAAACATATAATAGAAAATATATACTAGAAAAATATATATAATAGGAAAATATATAATAGGAAAATACATAATAGAGAAATAC
>NW_010161921.1:34026-34876 GCF_000695765.1 Mesitornis unicolor | reverse complement strand
TCTAAGGACAGCGCTCACCGTCGAGCACTGGATGTAAAACGTAGCCCACGGAACTCTGAAAAAATCACGCAAAACTCCCCTCGCAACCCGCCGGGTAGCCCCACTGTCGCGCAGCAGGAGCAGGTCTCCGTGCTTTGTTTTAGCTCGGAAATACAAGTGTCCCTTCACAAACGGTGTTAATCTGTTTCACAACAGAGCTGGTTTTGTCGCCTCTGATAATTCAGATTAGAGAAGGGGCAAAATATCACCTTTCTTAGAAAGAAAACAAACAAACAAACCCCCCCAAAACAAACAAAAAACACCAAAAAACCCCAAACCAATAGTTTTGCAGTATAACACGTTAGCAAAATTCAGTCTACTTGTATACCCCGGTTCTGCTTCATTGGTAGCACTTTGATGATATTATTACGTTACTTCTGTAGACTGGAAGGGTCTACAATTTTAATATACTAAAATAATTACGAATTTTTATAGGAAAAAATGTGAAGCATTGAAGAAATAACATATGACCACCAGGCATCTTTCACATTAAACATAACAGACTGTTTCATAAAGGAATGATTTATAACTAAATGTAAATGTACAGCTAAAATGAGTGCGTTCAAATAAAATCTCTCCCATCCCCAACCATTTTCACATATTTAAAGCATTGCCAGGGCTTTTGGTGCACAGCCCTTTGCTCTCCAGGCGTGCATGCCTTCCCTTGACTTGGTGACATGCTGAGAAACCAGCGGGACAAACCCCAGCACAAGCCTGTACAAAGCACACAGACACGCCGACTCTGCCCCTGCTCTCCACCAGCCTTTCTCTGCCAGAGCAAGGCTTTGATGACTACCAGAGCCACTGGGAC
>NW_010161921.1:29006-33995 GCF_000695765.1 Mesitornis unicolor | reverse complement strand
CTGAACTGCAAGAGGAGCGGGTACATAAGGTGAAGCACAGCTCACTGAAGTTATGACAGTAATGGTCTTCAGATAAGATTCAGGAACACCTGCAGTTAAAGGTAATTCCACAGTTGCTCAAAGTTTCTGATATTTCTTTGGTCCTCATGGTTATGGCTCTTAAAATTAGACTCCAATGGATTTTAGAAATCTTTCTTTCTTTGCAAAATCCTTTTTTCTGTTAAAGAATATTTTATTTTAAATAGGAAGTTTAGTAGCAACATAACCAGGTGTATTTTACAGTTCTCGTGCTAATTCATATTTCATATTACTAAAAAAACCCAGATATTATAAAGTTATGTGCAGCCTTTGCATTTGAGAAATATGCTGTTGACAACACCTCACAGATTTACTGTAAGAAAAATTTTTACCAGTAAGAGTAACTTTGTGATGGGGGAATGTTAATGTGTTCCACTACACTTGAACCTAGAGCCATTTCATTTAATTTGTCCTACTCTGTTATGAAGATACAGTGCTTCTCCTCTTAGTCTTTTTTGTATATTCCTCAAAATATTTGCAGATATTTTCTCCAGTTTATTTAAACTCATCTATGTGATACTAGACTGGCATCTCAAATCCTCTCTTCTAGGTCAATTTTTTCCCACCTCTGCTCTTTCTTGCTCACCCTCTGATTTATTTATTTGTATTTTTAGAACTAATACTATCCTACTTTGCTGATGGATTATCGGATCCTTTGATTTTAGAGCCTGCTCAACCACTTTCTCTGTTTTTTTCTGCTGCTTCCTTCAATCTTCTACTTACTGTTTTAATGTCTCTAGGATTATTTCCCATCTTCCCCATGACACTCGTGCATCTCTCTCAGCTTCCAGGTGACATTTCTCACTTTCTCAGGTACCACCCGTCCGAGATCCCACACCTTCCTTGGTCTTCATTCTTATTTTAGCCTCATAAGCTCTGTTATCACCCCAGACTTACTTTCTCATGTATCTCAAATCTTCCACAAATTCTGAAGCCACACTCATAAGTTGCAGTGTTTACTCTCATGGTTTCTTTCAGACCATACTGCAACAGCGACACTAATGAAAAGTGAAAGAAAACAATATGCTGTTCTTATCTGTGCTGTAGAACTGATGTACCACAAGAATATCAACCAAATTTGACAGGGAAGTCTCCATCGGTGTTTTTAGTGAATGCTTACAGAAAGTTAACGACAAACAGCCGCTTCTGAGTATTTGATAGCTGAGAAACATGGTAGCAATGTGAACTCTTCCAGTTCTTGGTCATCTCAGTACAACCTTTTTCATTATTTCAGATGGCCAGTGTGTGATGGCCATGGCCATTACTTCTGTGATACAGGTTGGATGTTTTGGTCCTTCATGTTTCATAGCACTGCTGTCAGAATGAACTATAAAAAGGAATCCTTACAGAGAAACACCTGAACAGGCACAGGACAATAAATTTTCTTTAGAACAGGGAAAGTACCTATTATCGTGGGAACAGTGAAAAAGACTTGTACTTCTATGGTCTTTTTGTATTCAGGCTAGTAATAAATAAAATATTTATGGTTTTCCATCCCTGCATGCTTGTCAGGAATTATGTCTAGGAAACCACCTCAGTATGGTGCAGGGTTTTTCTCACTTCATCAAGGACTGGTAGGACTTGCTAGTCAGCTCTGTGATTTTTCAGAAACATTGAGCAGATCAAGTCATAGGAACAAAAAAAGTTCATCATCCTTGAAAGAGAAAAAGATGCTGCACTGAAATCCTGAATATTTACAACTTGATTTATTAAAAAGAAAAAAAAAAGAGTCTCTTTCAATGTACTATAGCAACTGCCAAGTCTCCATTGGCTGGTTACAGAGTGAAAATGCGCATCGCTATGGGGATGAGCCATATTTCTACTAGATCATAAAATCATAAAATCATAGAATGCATTGGGTTGCAAGGGACCTGGAAAGATCATCTGGTCCAACCCCCCTGCAGTAGGCAGGGACAAGGTTACTAGATCATGTTGCTTGGAGCCCCATCAAGCCTGACCTTGAATATCTCCAGGGATGGGGTCTCCACCACCTCTCCAGGCAACCTGTTCCAATGATTTATCACCCTCATAGTGAAGAACTTTTTCCCAATATCCAATCTAAATCTACCCTTTTCTAGTTTAAAACCGTTACCCCTCATCCTATTGCTACATGCCCTAATGAACAGCTTTTCCTCAGGTTTCTTACAGGCACCTTTCAGGTATTGGAAGGTCGCTAGATGTTAGATAAGCACATGCCTTCTGAAGCCAGTGGATGTTCCAAGAGTCACAAGATGATGGAAACCTGGCTAAAGGTGGTGTGTCCTGTTGCACTTATGGTTGGTCCTTTGGATGCCTTTGTGGCTGAACGGTTCAGGACATATGAGTAAACTTGCACCTATTTCCTTCTTTGAGTAATAATTAAGGGATGATGATTCATTCTGTAACTATCTGAAAGCCAAGAAGGTTACAGAGAGTTACTTTGGTTAGCAAGATGATGGGATGAAGAAGCAAGGAGTGATCCTTTCTCTGAGAGACAAGAAAAGAGATTCCTGTCAGAGAGTATGACTTCAACTATTTGTTTCACTTCTTGCAGGTCCTCCCAACACCAAGATGAAATTTAGATATTATTCTGGCTTTGCTAATGATTTGGAGTCCCTGTTACAAAGATAAACAACATATGTTATTTTTTAATTAATTATCAATTTTTTATATTTATGTAGTGTTTAATTAGACATTTAAATTGCCAAATTACAATGAAATTGCTGTACATGTTCTAGAAAAAGTTATCAGATCTTCACTGAAGTCTTTCCCAACCAGATACATACTTTAAACCAGAGTGAATACAGAACTAGACAAAAATGTTATTTTTTCTGAGTCTTTATCTGACTTGTACACATATTAACTTTTCTTTCTTTTGAAATAAAAATCTATAACCCTGACTGATGATACAGAAATTGTAATATTTCCTTGCTTAATATTTCCTTTATGTTCGCCTTTTTATTACATAATCTGAAAATGCATCCGTCTTCTCAGATAAAAAGAACTGATGTATTTAGTGTGAAATGGAAGTGTTAGTTTAGAGCTGGCTTAATTGGTTTTATTACAGGCAGCAAGTTACAAACTATTTCATCGTCATTCACTCACTCAAGTACAGCGACTGAGATATTTCACTCAGAAAGATGAAATAAACAGAAACTGAAAGCTCTTATTCCCTTTACAGGGGAAAGGATGAGAGACAGTGAACTTGCCTGACGAGTGACAAGCACATTGCTTAATGCACTACTAGAAGTCACTTGGGTACCATGGCAATAAAAGCTGCAGAAGCAGCCACACAGAACAGCACAGCACCATGATTCAGCCTCACTAAATAACTTACATAAAGATTATCTATACACCAAAATATAGGTGCAATTGTATTGCTCACTTGCAGACTAACCTCAACCTGTTTAGGAACAAAATGAAGTGGTAACATCAACCTGTACTTGTGTCCCAGAAACTTTCAAGGATTCATAGAATGATGTTTAGTTGCTTGTGTTTAACCAAAGTCTTGTCATCTGAGCTGTTCAGATTGCACTGACAGAGGTACTCCAGCACGCACCACCGTTTCCTGTTTTCCTCTGTTCTGCACTGGGAATGCTGTCAGGGACACACTTGTGTAATTGTGCCATGGCTGAGCAGTGTCACTGCTGTGGGTGTGAGCATCACTTGGAAAGAAAAGAAGTATATTATACAGTGAAGAAATGATGATTTCTTGGAGGTGTGAAAGATGCATAACCTGCCTGCTGGAATTCCTGCCTACACCAAGACTCAATACTTGCTTTTATAAAGCCAGAAAAGCAAACCATTCCTACTCAGTGGTTTTGTTAGTTCTCCCCATAAAAAAGAAATAACCATTGTCAGCAACTCTTTCCAATCACAACTAGTCTCTGCCTTTGTCTAAATGTGAATGAGGACAGAATCATGTTGTGCCACCAGGAAACCTTCTCTATGTCCAAAACTCTTCCTTAGTGTAATCTCTTCTGGCCATGATCCAGCCTACTGCTTCACATTGGGCTCTCATAACTGTGCTCGTTTTCTTCCTACAGAATGCTGCAAGTGCACATTTTAATCAGTGTCAGAAGTTACAGCTGGGCCTTTTTTCTGCAAAGGAGACCTCAATGAGAGGGTGAGCTCAGACAGCTTATGGATATCAGCACCCAGATGAGAGCACTAGGACGGGATCACAGAAACAATAGAAACATTTTCATATGCTGTCCAAAACGTCTTGGCTAAGAAGACTGTGGGGTGTTCAAGGGCAGGAAATACTGAAGGACTTTTGCACTGTAAGAGAGAGGAGAGAGAAGTAGGGTCTGCAATGAGAAGGAATGAAATTAAGGATGTGTTCCTACCTGGACATTTATACCCAGGGGGTATAGTTTGGGGGAGACAGATTTCTAGAAGCATCATTATTGGTAGACTGCCAGGGATGCTCCTATAAGAAATACTTCCACATGTGTACACACACATGATTTACAGGATCCCACTCAGCCATTATCCTATTTTTTGCTGTCAGAAACATAGAATTCTTCTCTACACGCTTTCACACAAGGTCTGTCATGCTACATTTACCTTGGTTTACATGGTATAATGAATTATTGTCAATTAGTTTTAAAAATCTGAAATGCACTAACACCCACCTTTAATGTATCTACACTGTTAAAGTCAGTGCAACTGAAATATTGTCATTAAATCCGTTGCAGTTTCATTACACATAATTTTTTGGGTTTTAGATAAATACGGTGTTTCCAACCCAGTAGTCCGATGCATACTGCTCAAAGATAAAGAACACTAGTAGTCATCAAGCCCCTACTCCCATTACAGATAATAAGATACTCCTTCTGTATTATGAGTAGGAGAAAATTTGAAGTCAAAACTAGGGAGAATTAAGTGGAAAATGTCTTGCTAGTTTTCAAGGAAGTGGAAAAGGATTAA
>NW_010161921.1:15167-28975 GCF_000695765.1 Mesitornis unicolor | reverse complement strand
AAAGAGTGTATATGTAAAGGGATGCTGGACCAGAGATCACATATGTTTTGAAAAGCAAGAGTAATCTGACAGAAATCAATAGAATTACAGCATTATTTTATCAGTGTGAGATCAAAATTAATTTTTTTCCTTTGTCAACTTTATGTCATTACATAAAGAAATAATATGTTTTC
This sequence comes from Mesitornis unicolor, assembly GCF_000695765.1. Classification (NCBI taxonomy): domain Eukaryota; kingdom Metazoa; phylum Chordata; class Aves; order Mesitornithiformes; family Mesitornithidae; genus Mesitornis; species Mesitornis unicolor. The sequence continues at coordinate 28,802 of NW_010161921.1, read as the reverse complement.
AATAACCCTATGTCCTTTTAATGTCTAACACAAGAGCTTTTCTATGTGGGTTCAATGTTCACTCAAGATATTTTATTAACTTTTCTATCTTGCAGAAGTGGTTCAAAACATCTCCACTTGTCACCTAATTTTATCAAAGAAGTAAAGAAAGCGATACATTGAAGTCTTTCACATAAATCCTTACAGAGTCAATACGTTAGAAATATTAGACCTACCAATGTATTGAGGGTAAACAAGTATCATAAATAGTGACAAATAATTTAGAGCTTTAGCAAAAAGAGGTTCTTAAAAATTCAAATAACTATTACTGACATTTAACCTTTACTGACAAAGAAGTGTGTTTGTACAAATGAGTTATTTAACTTGGCATGATCACATACTGTCATGAAAATGATGTCGGTCATAGCAGTTGCAACATTTTCTATTTCCTTTTCATTTTAATTTAAGTGATCTTTATAAGGTGAAGGTGTGAAGCTTCTAATAATAAGAAAAGGATGGTCATTTTTTCCTAGTGAGTACTAGAAATGTTGAGTTAGCCCTGTCAGTTTAACGTTCATATTTGTTTCTATGTCATATTAAGAAACTACACCAGTAGTTAATCTGGTTCGCAAACCAATTATCATGCATAGAGATACTATTTCCTGATTTTTGGAGGGGGGGTTCCCCATGCTTATTGATGACACTCGTATAACAATTATCAGTTATCTGCCCAGCATTACACTAGAAATTTTCTGCCTCCTCTGAGAAACCTATAAAAATACAAAATGTGGAAAATATGTTGACAGAAGACCAATAGAAGAGGTCTGTTTTATTTAAAAGCAGACTAACTGTAGTGAGTACCACTTGAACATGTCTCACTGCTGTGTCAGCTTTATCATCTAGAGACTGCCTTCAAGATGGAATTTATAATTGTTGATATCCCACTGTTGTAATCGTGCTTTATTAAAAATAATAACTCAGAACACTTTATCTGTCAAAGATATCTTTTCTAAGTTATCCACAAATGATCTCATTTATTTTTTCTCAAAATTACATATGTGCATCATTTTCTTTTATAGTAAATCAGTTTCTACCCTAAGCTTCTTGTTAGCAATGCTCTAAGAAATAAAATAATCCAGCCTGGAATTATATTCCATTTTGCATTTCTGTTTCTTTTGTTACAAGTAGATGCTGCACCATCTCTCTCAGTGACATTGATGATAGAGTAGAGAGCTTTAATGCTTCTTGGCATTAATTTTTTTAGATTCCACCTTCTGAAATATAAGATGCTGATTTTTATTTTCTTGTAATTCTAGTGTCTGAGAGTGTCAGTGTTACAGAGAAACCGTGATGCAGTATCAGCTGGCATCAGGGTGAGAATGTCTTTGAACTCAGGCATGTCCTTTCATTTGTTTGGTGAAGCTCTAAATCTGCCAGCTGTCAGAGGGGCTTTCCCTGCTGGCTCCTGCAGGCAGACCAGTACTTTATATATGCGCAGTGTAGTTCTGTCACCCTGTGTGTCTGTGTTCTTGCTTCAGATGATTGGCCTGATCTGTTTTGTTTGGAAATGAGGAGAAAGTGAGTTAGGAAAAGAACGTTGTGTTGCATGAAGGGATGTGTCACCTAAAACAGTTTCACCTGAGGACCACAAGCTTTCCTCCATTATGTCATGCAACATCAGCTTTCCCATCTGAGTGACTCTGGTTCCTCTACACTAATGGTTTACATTATTTGCCATTCACATATTTCTAGATTAACAAGGTTTTGTTTGAATAACTGTTTTGAGAGAAAATTCATGTCTGTAATCATATATCAGCAATTGCTTGTGGCCGAGATCAAGAAAAGACAGTTACTATCCTTTACTTGCTGATATTGCTTTCATTTTCTTTTGAAAGTTCCATAAAGAATAATAATACCATAAAACTGGGATAATTAAACTGAGATAATATAATATATGGTAGATATAATATAGTCATATATGTATCTTGAGGAAGAAGAGGAGCTGATATAGAAAATGTATGACAACTCAGTCTGGTACGTAATGGGTTTGTCACAATTTGACAAGCTCTATTTAGCATTCTGGATAAGATCAAGTCTTGTATAAATATATTTTGCTTGTATACAACCTCTATTCAACACTTTGAGCTGTGGTGGCATCTGCCAGGACATGCTTTGACAACCAGTTCTACCCATCATTACTTCAGATCTCACTGAGCAGTCATTCTGTGTCCTGACACCAGACGGGACATTCAGGTGTTTAATTACATTTTACTTGTAGTTTATGGAAATGAAATTGCATGTGGCATCAGTGTGTGGACTCATAACTGTGATATGGAGCACAGAAGATTTTCATGTCTTTCCTTCCTTTATTGTAACATTTCTGTTCGTGATCTCTTTTGGGAAACTGGTTGGTTGCTGTAGTAATTAGCCAGAGAAGGCAGGGCCTTATTTACCTCATTTATTCTTAAAGTGCTAGGCTTGCTTTCTAAAACCCAGATAAATACAAATTCTGGAATAAGAGATGTTAAAAGGTATTAGATGCTACCGGTCATTGGACAGTTACAATATTGATTTTGGGAAAAAATGACATTACTTCAGGGTAGAAAACATGCAATATTTCTGCAGATTTTATCTGCTTGAAGTCTTCATGTCATCCCCTCTCCTGGGATGACAGATCCAGCACTCAGTGCACCTCTGGGAGGGAAACTCATATCCCTTATTCCATCAGGGCCAGCCTCACTATTTTGGGCATCCCTGAGACTGCACAGGCGCTCGTGAATGGGCACTGCAGGGCTGCCAGATGGCAAGAGTTCAGTTTTTATCATCAGAGAACATTGCTATCCTGACAGCTGAGCTTTTAGTTAGAAGGATTAATACCAATTTTCACTAAGCAAACAAATATTAACTCTAACTCCAGAAATGCTTCTGAGTCATAACTCCCTGGACTTTTAGGGAAAAAAAAGGAGATATTTTATGTTTGCCTAATTTTGCACTGTCTTTAGGGCATCTGTTACTGTGAGATGCGGAACACCAGGTTTGACAGATAACTTGGTCTTATCAAACATGATCATTCTTGAAACGTCCAGTTATTATCCCATTCAGAGGCTACAATCACTGACATACTTATGCAAGTTGCTTATTCGTTGTGTCTGGCTATGCCACCACAGTGTCACAAAATACTTTATACCATGGCTGATTACACTGTTTTAGCAATTCACAGGTGTCACAGGCCTCTGGTCTGACTAAACCATGATGCATAACATTTGCCTACTATTTTTACATTGTGGCGCTTCAGGAATGATGGTCACTACTTATACAGCTTGTGAAATGTCTTTGATCCAGGCCAAACCACTTAGTTAAAAAAATTGCAATGACTCGTGATCCTTTGATAGATACAACAGAACTGCTTCCACTGTTGAAGAGTGTTATGTATCCTACATTGGTATTATTAGCTTAAATTATGGTTAGAATTAAGCTTGCTGCTTCTAGTTTTGATATAACTATGATGTTATAAGCCATAGTAAAGTCTAATGGCTTGAAAATTTTCTTCCATTATATTTCCAAGAAGGGCAGAGCCCTTAAAACAGGTTGTGCTTTAACATAGACTTTTCATTTTAAATTCAGGATATACGACACATCTTTTTGACTGGATCACAACTGTTTTGTAGTCAGGAAGTTTGCTTTGAAAAATTTCTTATTATTTGTTCTGTGAAAATTCTGATAGTATGGAAGGACTTAGATAAAACCATTACATAGAACTAAGAAATTTAAGGTACATACAAAAGTGTTGCAGTCTATGGAAAGCTACATGAGATAAATTTATTAAACACAGCATGCAAAATGTCTGCATGATTGGTGTGTTTGTAAATAATGCTAGTAAAGAAATGAAATGTGAAAATGAATGCACTGAATTGTTATGCTCATTTCCTTTCAATAAATATGCAGGGATCTTATTTTTTCCCCTGAGACCAGATGTACCACATGCAATGAGATTCTGCAAAGTACCAGTGTGCATAAACACCACAAAAGGAATCTGGGATATTCAGTTCATTCCTGACAAGTAGGATTAATGAGGAATGGATAAATATGTACGTAAAAGGCAAGACTAGATTGAAAGTCTTATGATCAATGTTTAAAAGAGTACTAATGTTCAATACACTGAAGAAATTCTCCTTAAGAAATTTTCTCTAGGAAAAAAAGGTTTAAAAACTAATTTTGAATAACCTAGTCCTACAAAGACATAAGCTAAAGTTATTCACTCAGTATTTCCAGGTACAGTTTAACAGAGTTTTGACAGTTTAGTCAGCAGGTCTCTGTGTTTTCTTCACCAAGCTGAAGTTGCAAGACAAGTTGCAGTGGCAAAACATCTTGTCCCAGACTTCACAGTTCTCAGCTTCTCGCCAGTCTGCTGATTCCTCAGTGCTTATGAAAACAGACTGCAAAAAATACATCAAATGTACGCAAACTACAGCAGTGATCTACTGCACACAGCCGTACACACATCAGTGATGTGGAGCAGTTTGTTCTGCACAGTTCACCGTGATTCTGAAGTGTTTTTTTACTGAATTAGATTTTACTGAGATCCAATAGGAGTACATTTGCAAGAAAGACTCTGTAGCTGTCCTGCACACACTCTGTTAAATTCCATGCCACGCATATGGAGCCACAGTCGTATGATGTATTTTTAATCCAGTCTGGGTTCTCCAAGCTACACTATGGATTAATCTCCTCTTTTGGATTAAAAAAATCCTGCTCATTGTTACAAATAGATGAACCATGCTATTTTTAACTCTACATGGTGTTTTTGAAAATATGACTAACAGAATATTCTGACAAATACGTGCATAGCACTTAGCTGACAAAAACATGTATAACAAGGACAAACCAAAAACTTACTTGGAAAAAAATAACATCCACAACATATTGTGTTAAATAGGCAGTAACCTGCATTTTACTTCATAATATTAATTAATAACAATAAATTCATACAAAAAGGGATGCATTTCATTTGTCAAAGCAACTTGTGTTTCTTGCGAACAATTCTAAGAAGTCAGAAAGGATATTAAAGAGTTAAAAAATACATAGATGCTGAATCTTATCCAAGAAACATGAGCTAACCTGCTTAGTGTTAATTATATCTTGACTAAAGCTGATTCAACTTTACATACAAAATTTAGCTGTCAGTTTTCAGCAGATCCAGCATTTCCAAAATGTTGTTATTACTTGACAGTTGGGATTGTTTGGCTTTTGTTTTGTTTTGTTTTGCTTTGTTTTATTGAAAATCCATTAAATCCCCAACTGAAAAAACAGCCATTCTTGATCACTTCATAATGTATCCCCTTGATTAGTATTTTTTTTGCGATTACCTTATTTCACTTTTTGTAATTGCATTTGAAAATTTGAAATCATAATGAAGTACTTTAAACTCTTTCAGAGTGAAATACTTCAAGGAGCCAAATCAACCTGTTATTTTTTTCCATCAATTAAGCACTGGAACATTTTTATCTTTTCAGAGAGTGACAGTTAGTTTGAACTATTTGAATTACTGATAAAGGAAAAAATTAATTATTGTCACCCTCCTTAGACAGGAGATCCTCTGATCGGATTGGAATCCATGGAAATTGTGCCATCAGCAGACTACAACAGAACCAAGAGTTTATCCTGGGTATTAGCAGGATTGGGACAAAAGCTTTAAGCAAATCTCAGCTGTCTCGATGAGCGAGATCAGCATCTTTGTGTGATTAATAGTTCATGATAATACCAAAACCTCCCACAACTATGAGCCAGCCCAGTGAACTCCTGTTTTGTTGGTTTGGCCTTGCTTACTGGGAACTGTTAAAAATTACTTTGAAAATTATCACTGACTTAATTATTTGTGCTTGCAATATTATATTCTGTAATATTATGAATTGTAGAATCATAGAATCTGAGATTGGAAGGGACCACAAGGATCATATAGTCCAACCTCTCAGGGTAGAAGTATAGTTTAAATGAGATGACAGCACCCTGTCAAGCTGACTCTTAAAACTCACCAGTGTAGGGGAATTTACCACTTCCCCTGGGAGATTGTTCCAATGTCTGACTTGATATCATGGTAAAAAAATGTCATCTGGAATTCAGCCGGAATCTCTGCAGAAGGAACTTGTGTCCGTTACCTCTCATCTTTTACACATGACTCCTTGTGAAAAGGGAGTCTTCATCTTCTTGGCAGCCACCCTGTATATACTGGTACATGGTGATAAGGTCCCCCTAAGCCTTCTTTTCCCAAGGCTGAACACGTTCAATTTTCTCACCCTTTCTTCATAAGGCAGGTCTTCCAGTCCTCTGATCATCCTTGTGGCCCTTTTCTGGACCTTTTCCAATCTGTCCGCATCTTTTTAGTATAGTGGGGACCAAAATTGGACACAATACTCAAGGTGTGGTCTGACCAGTGCCAAGTAGGGAGGGATAATGACTTCTTTTGTCTCTGCTGGTGATGCCCTTTTTAATGCAACCCAGCATCCCATTGGCTTTCTTTACAGCTGCAGCACCCTGTTCACTCATGTTGAGCTTGTCATCCACCAAGACCCCCAGGTCCTTGTCCACAGGGCTGCTCTCTAGCCAGGTGGAACCCAGTCTCAGCTGCATTCTTGGATTATGTATTCCCAGATGCAAGACCTTACATTTGTCCTTATTGAACTTCATACTGTTCCTGCTAGCCCACTTGTCCAGTCTGTCCAGGTCTTCCTGGAGGTTCCTGAAATGCTTAGAGGACTCCTTTCTCGTACAAATGATAGATGTGCCAACCAGGAATGAGGCACTGCTGGACTTGCTGCTCACTAACCAAGAAAATAAGCTCTGTAATATCTCGGTTAGGGACAGCCTTGATCACAGCATCATGGAGTTTGGGATACTGCTGAGCATGCTGAAGGTTAGTTCCAAGACAAAGGTTTTAGACTTTAGGAAAGCAAACTTCAGCTTGCTTAGGGCTCAGTTGGAAGGGATCCCATGGGAAGCTTCTATGGAGGATAAAGGAGCTAGCGAGAGCTGGGAGCTTTTCAAGACCACTCTCCTAGATGCACAAAAGCAGTTCATCCCCTGTATAGGCAAGGGTAGCAAGCGGAGCAAGACACCCCCTTCTCTTAACTGGGAGCTTCTGGGCCTGTTCAGAACACAAAAGGGAAATGTACTGGGGATGGAAAAGTGAAGCATTACCTATTGAAAATTACAAAGATACTGCCAGGGTGTGCAGGGATGCAGTTAGGAAAGCAAAAGCTCAGCTTGAACTGGAATTGACCAGAGATGTCAGAAACTTCAAGAAAGGATTCTTCAGATATATTAACAGCAAGCAGAAACAAAAGGAGAGTATTGATTGGCCCACTATTGAACAGGAGAAGTGAACTAGTCACCAACAGCACTGAAAAGGCAGAGGACCTCAACACCTTCTTCACATCTGTCTTTACCTGTGCTGCTGGGTCCCAGGCCACAGAAACAACTATCCATATTGAAGCAGACACAGACCTGCCGTCAGTGAAGGAAGAGCTGCTGTGTCAACCATTACCGGAGTTGACCCATATAAATAATGAATGTTCAATGGATGCTTTCAGAATCATCATTTATAAATCAAATCATGTTATAAATCCAACAAATTCCAGAGGACACAGGGGTTTCTATAGCATGACATTTTATACTCAGTAATACTTGAAATTCTGCCAGTTATTTTAGGTCTACATGGGCACCATTGTTCACTGTACATTAGTAGAATTAAATACATGATCTTTTCCAGACTGAAGGTCTTTGGAATCGCTCCCCAAATCCCATATTTAATAATGGGTTGTAACCATTTTCTGCACGAAGGCACATACAGTAGATAAATGTCTATAAGTCATTTCAGCTCTGATAACGTTTCTGAGTGTCTACATCGTTCCACTGGACACAAATGTATGAGCTATAGGGCTGGGAACAGGAAATGTCTACAAAAATGAATCTTTGGGTTCTGCTCCCTTCAGTTTTTAACTGAAACTCTGAGATTTCTAAGAAGTTCTGAGGTTGCCAAGACTACAATAGCATTTTAAAGAGGATTTTACAGGCAACAGTTTGCTTCAGAAGTTTTTTTCCACTGTAGACAAAAAATTGTTGTGGCTTAACTGATTTATTAAATAAATTCTTGGATAAAACTCCCATGATACTGCTGTTTGAACCACAGACTGCTGTTATTTGTCTCTGAGAAACTTGTTGATCTTAAAGAATCTGCTCATCTTCTTCACTCATCATCCCTTAGGATCATGTTACTTGCATGAGAGTTCTCACTGAAAAAAGCTTCTAGTCCTCTGGGCTGCAAAGGCAGACTTGAAAATGAATCCACTTCATATTCCTCTTGGGATTAATGATAAAAATAATTTTTAGGTTTTAATTTTAAAACTAATTTTTCATTTCAAGTGGAGCAGGAATTGGTTCCAGTTATAAGGGGAAAATAAATACAGTAGACCTCCAGTTTGGAGACAGCAGTTTTGGGAAATTCCCTGCACGTGTGTCCTCTGTCCTTACCCACTGATGCAGCAATGAAACGGCCTTTCTAAGCCCTTTCAACAGTACTCCACTAAGAAGCTCTTTTTTCACATAGGTTAAAATTAGCACTAAATTCCACTCAGTTATGAAGCGTTATGTTTGAAGTGAGAATACTTCTTCAAAACACTGTCTTGCAACTGAGAAAAGCTGAGATGCTCTTTTGACAGATTTCAGGATTTAAATCAGAAGAGCTGTATCTCCAGTGTGTAACTGAGAAGTCTTAAACTTGGTCTTTGACAATCAGTCATAATAGATTTAGAAAATCCATACAGCTTATCAGTAGTAAATACAATTATACAGTTCTAGTTAAAATTGTACGTTAAGCAATAGTACAATGCCATCCTGCTGAGAACAAGTATCAGCTACTCAAGGACAGAAGTATAAATTTCAAAACACAGAGATATTGTTACATTGCATAGGATGCAAGTGGGAAATAAAAGAACAATACACAATCTAATATTGTGTTTGGGATGCTTTATGTCTTTGACAACTGGGTAGTTCTGAATTCTACTCTTAGCAATACCAGTAAATATTTTTCCTACACTCTTGACTGATTAAAACAGAAGTCTAATAATATAGACCAGAACTACTGTCTAGGGGAACTGAGGGAGCATCAGCCCCTTCAATTAACATTGGCCAATGTCACCAATGGTTTCGTGCCACAGCTGCGAGGCTGCACAACCTCCCCCAGAGCCTTGTTTTCTCTTGAGTAAGTGAGAGCTCAATTCACCTCCTCTAGAAAATGGATCCAACCCATACAATCCAGAAGCAGCGAATGGATCAAAACCTCAAAGCAAATTTGTCACCAAGAGAAGGAATGAACAGAGTTGTTACAGCTATGGGATACATTCCTATAGTTATGATTGTTTTATGAACCCACTTTTAATGCTTGCTGTCTTGTGACAGTTACCTGAAATCCTGACCCTCTGCTTGGACACTCACAAATAGTGTTAAACTTACATTTTGAGCTGATGTGCCTTCTTTGTGTTTCTGGGACAGTTCTGTGTCTGGCGTCCCTGCTCCCAGCCCATTTGCTCTGGGCCTCAGTGGCAAGGGCAGGTTCCTGATGGCATTACAGTAGCTTAAAAGTATCCCCAGGGACAGGTATGAGCTAAATCTTGTCACATCAAAGATTTCTAACATAACTATTGATTTTTTTGAATACCATAAGATCTGATGAAAACCATTTAAATATATCATTTGTTCACTTTCTGTTCTTGCCACTCAAAATTATTCTTTGGGATTCAGTTGGATGTTCAGGTGTCTTCCCTGTACTTGTTTTTGGTTTTGGTTTTAGGTTTTGTTTTGTGTTGTTTTTTTTCCTCCAAATATATGTAGCCAACTGAGATTTTTTCATATCTTTTAAGTGATCAGGATCATCAGTTGATAAAAAACCTCCCTCGGTGATTCAGCACATAGTCCTGTTCCTCACATACTTGTCAACATTCTTAATCTTCAATTGGAAATACATTGTATTTCCAGATAGCTCTATTCAATTTGCAGGATTGGCTGCTTACTACCCCACCCACATGTACCATAACCCAACCCATTTCCTTGCTATCTTCAAAGGCAAGATCATAAAAGTCAATGTTAAAAATTAGTTGTGCAACTGGCTGGGAATATTTTGGTGAAAAACAGAGAAGTTTATCCATTGAAACAAAATTAGCTTTTTTTGATTGGAAAGTAGATTTTTCTTACAATGGACAAAAACAAAAAGGAGAAAAGTATAGAAGAATATGTGAAACAGTCATACATGAGTCCCTGTTCTAAACAAGGGGTTTGAATCTCATTTTCAGCCAGGAGATGTGAAACTGCTTTCATTTACTTTTTTTCATGGAAAACTTTAAAAAAATTCCTCCTGAAGCAAACAAGAAAATGTTGGAAAACTTGAAAATCCTTAGAAAGCAGGAAAACTACTTTCTATCCATCTTTAATACAGAAAAGTATAAGTGCAATGGCTCAGAAAATCAAACTGGAATTTGAAAACGATACAAATTCTCCAAATTGATGTAATAGATTCATCATTATGATATGATTCATCATTATCATAATATGCCCACATTATTACAGCAAAAAGAACTATAAATATTTAAGAAAAACATGATTCAAAATTAGCTGTGTGAACTCCAGATGCCAAAATTTTTACATCAAGACACAGGTGCAACAGGAAGTAGAGTTTGTATGGAAAAGATGGAGAAAAATTAACATTTTTCTTAACAATGTATCATCACTGATGCTTCTGTAGCATGTTAAATGCTATGGTTCTGTTTGTTCCAACTGATTCCATTCTTACACATTAGCAGAATTTCCTTACCTATTGATCTTTCTCTTTTCCCAATATGAAGGAACTTATTATTCATCCAGCCAGATGACAGCTATTAAGCATGACAATATCCATTCATATTGATATTCATTTCGATTATAGAAAACAAGGAGCTTGCAAGCTGGAGAACAAAGAGAACCAAAAGATGAGAGCATCTTGTCATCTATATCTACAAAAGTATTTTCACATCCATCTACTCTGTGGTGGGGGAAATGCAAAGGGAACTGAGTGCCCAGGTAACAGCACAGGCTTTGGAATAGGCTGTGAATGTAAGCTGGTGTCCCTTGGTATTTTGATGCTAACCGTGAAACTCATGATCTTGTCTTGTCATCATCATCACTATCTATGTTAGCTTGGCTAAATCTAGCTGAGATATTTTGGTCCCATAACCCAGTTGCAGTATATCGTAGAATCATAAAATGGTCTGGGTTGGAAGGGACCTTAAAAAGTATAGATATACTTTAGCAAGGTGTTTCATGATGTTAACTTTCCCAGATTTCTTTTCTCTCCATTTCAAATCTGATCTTACTGCCACTGTAGTCAGAGCTCCTTCCCTCTTCTGCTGCTTCTTACATTTTTCATTTCAGTTTTAGATTTAATGTGTTGCTAAGCTCTGTTTCACTGAAAAAATTGCCCCTTGTGACAAAAAGCAATATAATACTGATGGGATTTGGATGACACACATCAGGAATTCTCCTTTGTATTTTGTCTCCCTCCCAGATAAATAGATCATGTACAGATTTTTGGAAGTGCCCAACTAATTCAGACATTCAAGATACCATTTCAAAAATTATGTATGCATTTTTTGAGCCCAAGTCAAAATGAAAGTGGGATAAACCTCTGTGCATAGACCAATGCATGAAAACACCCTGATCTTCTAAGGGATGTGTACAGATCAGATATTTCTTTGATGACAGAGTAATAAAGAGGCAAAGGCTTCAGCTAAGTTACTCAGTTCGGATACCAATCATAAGCTCATTTGCCTTGGCGCTTGTCTTCTGAAACTCTCCCTCAGATGCTCCTGAAAATTTTACCTGAAGTGAAATTTCCTACATTCCCATTTGGCATTGAAACTTCCACCTGGAAAACCTCCTGCAGCAGTTCTTTCTGAAGCAAAGCGGTGAGTTGAACATGCATATGGCAGCTCTCCAAGCTATTTTGGTGGTAGTGCTGGTTTTCACATGATTCATTTGAACACCAACACCTTCGTGCCTTGTAACTGTAAATAATGCACTCATGCAGGGAATGACAAGGCATGACAATGCTAGCGACAGGTTGAATCAAAAGAGAAAAAGGTCATCTCTACAGCATAAAGATTCAGGTGTAAGTATTGTAATTGCCCCAGCACAAAGATATCTGCCAATGGATCTCTGACTACTGTATTTACCCTTCTTTTTCATGGGATGAATAGGATCTCATTTACCTTTTACCATAGCAGCAGAGGGATTGCAAAGCCTTAATTCAGGAGAGTTTTGGAAAGGATTCTTAATCTCATCTTCACTCCCTCTGAAGCCATTTATTAGGACTTCATGAAAGGAGATCAGGAACAGCTGAAATACAGTCTACTGGGCTGAACCCTGGCTTGGCACCTGAAGGAAACTGTTCCTAATGATGTAGAGTAGAGAGTGAACCCACTCAGCAGTCCTAATTAAATGAGTTCATGATATATGGTATTTAAATAAGGAAATTTAAGTTCCTGCTTAATCATCCATTGGCAGTAAGTCATCATTATGAGATCTGTTTCTGAAGATACTGAAACACAGTATTAAGCAGTTATTATGCACAATTTCCTCAGTGTTTTATGAGTCTGTTTCAGTGTTTTATGTCACTGACCTAGTGCTGCATCAGAGTTTACATATACACATTAAAGCTGTCATGTGAAATCCTTAATTATCATTAAGGTATTAGAACAGCCTGGCCAAATTTTATATTGTCTATGAAATCCTTAGATCTGAGAAGTTTTAAGAACTTTATTTCTCCTCTCTTAATCATAAAATCCTAAAACTAGATATTGACTTTCACCTGAAACTTCTTCAGCTACTACAAAATCCTCACAGAGTGCTCCAGTGTGGCCCACACTCAACAAAGCTTCCACTGAAAATTTCCTGTGAGAGTTTGGGCTGAGCGAAGGCTGAGCAAAGATCTCAGGGCTTGTCCCAGAGGATTTAATGCCTCCTGTGTAAAACACAAGTTTTCTTGTGCATGGCTTTATATTTGTATTTATAATCTGAATAATTCAAACATCTGTGTTAAATAATTAATTGGGGGGAATTAGCATTTCAGAGATGTCTTGTATAAGAAATTTTCAAGTCTAGTGTGCCATTAGGTTTAAGCTTCATCACCTACAATTACTTCCTTGATTTTATATCCATGTTTTTGTACTTTACAGTCCCATTCTCACACAGTCCAAATATTTAAACTGCCCACAGTCCCACACTCCTTGTTTTCACATCTAATAAAAAGTACTATCACTGTACTTTCCCCTTCAGTTTCTACAAGGTCCAATATGTAATTTTTCTTTCATGACAGCACTTACAAGTTACTTCAGCTAAGGACTTTAATCACTACATGAACACCAATTAATTAATGAATATTTGAAGCAACTTTCGGAGACAGGAATGATTTATGGATAAATGAAGACACACAAGAATTTTGGTTTGCTAAATTTCAATAGCAAATAAGGAACAGAATGAAGAACAGTTCTGTGTGCATCAAGACTCCTATCTGTCTTTGCAACTCACCCAAATACATTTTCTCTGTTTCTGTTATGAATGCCAACTCTTTCC